>NC_134869.1:41326380-41626380 GCF_049852395.1 Peromyscus maniculatus bairdii
TTAGAACTAAATTTCATTCAACTAGTTGGTCAGTTCTGCTTAGTGAGAATCAATTATATAAGGGGCAGGGCACAGAAACTCATTTCCAGTTTAATTTATAAATGTCTGGTTATTCTAAAACCATGTACCACTACCTAAACAATTGCCTTCAGTTATTCAATACTTCATGTAGCATGAATCTTAAAAGTTCTTATTAATAAAATCAAACCCGAGGCCAGTTATTGGTGTGAACACTGGAAGATCAGAGAGACAGAACAAGCCACAGCTATCTCACCTCGCCGGATCCTCAGCTGGTCTTGTCTCCTCAGACTGGAGGCCTCTGAGTCCTCATCCGGAATGGGTCTCAGCTGAATTACTGCTCGAAAGCCTGAATGCTTAACCAGGCCAAATGCTTAACCAGGCCAAATGCTTCTAGTTTCTGGTCCTCACGCCTTATATACCTTTCTGCTTTCTACCATCACTCCCTAGGATTAAAGGCTTGCTTTCTGGGATTAAAGGCGTGAATCACCATGCCTGGCTGTTTCCAATGTGGCCTTGAACTCACAGAGATCCCAGATGGATCTCTGCCTCTGGAATGCTAGAATTAAAGGCGTGTGCTATCACTGCCTAACTAGTGGCTTTTCTGTTCTCTGACCCCAGATAAGTTTATTAAAGTACACAATATTTTGGGGAACACAATACCACCACAACTTCATCAAGAAACTAATCTTTTATGGCTTATCAGAAATTTCATGTTCACCCTTAAAAACAAAAAAACCCAAAAACTCGGCATGTAGAACACGCCTTTAATCCCGGCAGAGACAGGCATCTCTCTGTGAGTCTGAGGCCAGCCTGATTTATATAGTGAGTGAGTTCCAGGTCAGCGCGCGAGCATGCGCGCGTGTGTGTACACACACACACACACACACACACACACACACACACACACACACAAATTTTTTTTTAAAAAGGAGGCTATCCTTTTAGCTAACAGGTATTTTGATTCTTTTTTTTTTTTTTCTTTCTAGACAGGGTTTCTCTGTGTAGCTTTGCGCCTCTCCTGGAACTCACTTGGTAGCCCAGGCTGGCCTCGAACTCACAGAGATCCGCCTGGCTCTGCCTCCCAAGTGCTGGGACTAAAGGCGTGCGCCACCACCGCCGCCCGGCTATTCTTTGCCCATAGTCGTGCAAGGGCAATCGCAGGAAGCCTTAATGCTGTACATAACCCAAGACAGACATGCAACCTTTTATGGATCCTATTAGACAAGAGTTCATTGGCAAGCAACACACAATACTAACTTTTAAACAGTACATTAGTAAGAAAGAAGGTCAACTCAAAATTCAACCAGTAGATTAAAGCACACAACCCTGGCCAACCTGACATCCTTTGTCTATTTAATCCTTTGCCACAGAAGGTCAAAAAAGGTTACAGAGATGACAATAAGTGTTCAAGAGCATTCCAAAAAAACAAAGGAGAATGTCAAAGCATTAATTCTAAACATAGCAGAGGAACAGACTACATCTGCCATTTGCTGCCTAGGGTAGGGAAAGACACACAGGAGCCACACAGCATTACAGTTACAGATGTGATTGAAACCGTTTAAATTCAGCGTTTTGTTTTCCTTAGCCACTTTCATGCCTTGGTCAAACTGCCCTACCTCTAGTTAGAATAAACAAACTACCATTCCCGACATCAGCTGATTGTCTCACACCAGCTGTGGGCAGCTTCCCTTTTCCAAGATGAAACTTTTCCTGGCCCCACCTACTAGGTTAACTAGAATTCTCACACATCCCCATCTAAGGACCCCAGGCGGTGCCTGGACTTGAGCAGACGTTGCGGCCAGCGATCCACACACACTCTTCTCCCGCCACTATGAGCTCCATGCTCATCCTTACACACCTGGTGTTGCACACTAAGTAGGTCCTTTGGGCCAACTGTGAACTAAACGAACTATACTACGCTAAGGTAAAGAATGTCAGACACCTATGATTAAGATGGAAAACTGTGCTAGTGTCTAAACCTACAGGAATGCTAACTAAGCTGCAGCGTCCCCGCAGCGCAGCAGAGGGGTCTGGTATGGTGCTTTGGGTGCCAGTCAACTGACTCACTCTGCTGGGGTCACGGCAGACAGGTATCCTGTCTTCTTCATTCTGTTCCACAGACGTTTTCAGTTTTTACTGACGAGAGTTAAATTATTACATGAGAAAAATACGTTTAAGTTTACAAAAAGTATAATGGATAGAAACATTTTGAAAAACATTTGAAAATCTAAAAATTATATGGCATTCTTTCCCTGACCTCCTTAAGCACATTCATTGTAACCATGAAAGGGAGCTCGTCAGATGTGTACTTAAAATTCATCTGCCTGCAGGACACATGGAAGTAGGAGATGAACTCAGAAATCAGCAGATTTAAAACTGAAATATGATGAAGACCTAGCAGGGCGGTGGTGGCGCACGCCTTTAATCCCAGCACTCGGGAGGCAGAGCCAGGAAAGGCACAAAGCTACACAGAGAAACCCTGTCTTAACAAAACAAAAGACAAAAAAGAAATATCATAATGCAGAGAACATTAAAGCGAAGGGAGCAGGAAGGCTGGGGCTGGAGCTGGCTCAGCAGTGACAAGCACTTCCTACTCCTGCAGAGGACCTAAAGACAGCGAGTTACAGGGACCAGACTGAGGGGTCTACCGAGAGATGGTGACTGCCTTGTCCTCTAAAGCAAGAGACAAAGAAATAAGAATGAGGGGACTAGAGAAATAGCTTCAGAATCAGATACCTTCTTCTGGCCTCTGCAGGCACAGGTACAACACACACACACACACACACACACACACACACACACACACACACACACACACACACACGCAGGCACAAGAGCAAAAGGGTAGACAGGTCAGCAAATAAGCTGAAGTAGATGACATCTCCCATCTTAGAAAAGACAAGAGCTGTACAAGGGACCTGCAGAAACTGGTAAGAGGAGTGAGTGACCAAGAAGTTCTTTGTGAAAGGATATGTGGTGGTTTGAAAGAAAATGGCCTCCAAAGGAGTGGCACTATTAGGAGGTGTGGCCTTGTTGGAGGAAGTATGTCACTGTAGGGGTGGGCTTTGAGGTCTCCTTTTCTCAAGATTCCCTCAGTGTGACAGTCAGAAGACTTCCTGTTGCCTGCAAGATGTAGGACTCTCAGCTCCAGCACCATGTCTGCCTGCACACTGCCATGTTCCCCATCATGATGATAGGGGGCTGAACCTCTGAAATTGTGAAACAAGCTACCTCAATTAAATGTTTTCCTTTATAAGAGTTGGAGTGATCATGGTGTCTCTTCACAGCAATAAAAACCAAACTAAGACAGAAGTTGGTACCAAGGACTGGGGTATTACTGTGAGAGGCCAAAGCGTGTGTTTGTTTGGAGGAATTGAACTTTGGTACTTTGGGTTAAGAAAGCACTGCTGAATGGGCCATCCTAGCAGGAGCATGGAAGACAGAGGCACTGAGTGAGGTTTGAACTGGGGGGGGGGGGGGGGGGGGGGTGGCTCAGGAGGTTTCAGAGGAGAGTTTTAGTGTGTGGCCTGTGAGACCAAAATGAGCCATCTTAGAAATAAGACCAAAATGCTTTCACCCAAAAACTAAGGCCTAAGATTTCTCCTTTTGGGAATAGGCCATTGGTTACTGAAACCAGTCAGTTCAGATTCTAGAAACCAGGAAGTGTAGAAGTTCAGAGTCACAAGATAGTCACGAGGTAATGCCTGCCTGACTATGGAATGTCCTCTCCTTGGTTTCCAGGGTAACTGGCCACAGAAATGCCCCCACCTGAGGGCAGCCAATGAGAAATGGTGGTGGGCAACCACTCCCTTAGAAGTAATTTCTAGAAGTGCCTAGAATCGAGCCAATCAGAATTGTACCTGTACTAGCACCCCTAAATGATGTACCCTTGTGACTTTTCCCTTTAAAAACTGAGCTTGCAGACAGGTGGGCGCTTCCTCCAGCCTCCACTGCGTTGGATGTATTGGATGAAGTCCCTGCCTAGGCTTGTATTGCTTTTGGATATCCAGAATTAAACCTTGCTTTTGCATTCCGGCATGCTCGTCTTTGGTGGTCTCTCTAGGGGTCACGATCTGGGCACAACAGCCTAGAGATCGTTCTTGTGGTATTTTGGTGAAGAAAGTGGCTGCCCTTGTCCAAAGAGTCTGCCTGAGGCTAAAGTGAAGAGTTTTGCATTAATTTCATTGGCAGAAGAAATCTCAAAAGGACCTAGAATAGACTCTGTCATGTGAATATTAGTGGTAACTCTAATGAAGATTTATAATTAAAAAGAGCAAGCAGAGCAGGGCAAATTACAAAATGTAAATTTAGGAGAGAAAAAGAGCACCAGGAAGTGGACTAAATATAAATTCTGTGTTCAAGGAGATAAGTTGATTAAGAAATGGAATAAAGGGAGTGGTGACCTCAAGGCAAGATCCCACCCAGCTGGTTTCCAACTTGTGGAAAGGAATTAAAGAAAAGTTTATATAGCCAGGTGTGGTGGTGGGGCATGCCTTTAATCCAGCACTGGGAAGGCAGAGCTTGGAGGATCTGAGTCTGAGGACAGACTGGTCTAAAGATCAAGTTCAAGGACAGCGAGGCTTAGGCAGTGAACAAAAACAGAAAGCTGGTAAAGATGTAATTTAAAAAGGCAGCCAAGATCCAACCCTAGTAAGCAACAGAACTTGGCAGCTTCGGCCATGTGGTTCTGGCTTTAGAGTTAATGACAGAAGAAACGGGTTACAGAAGTTGCCTCCGAGCCTAAGGACAGCTGATGAGGCCAGGCACATGTTAGGGGTGTCCCAGAATGCAGGCCTAGAGAGGCCATTGTATGAAGTTGTGAAGTTGCAGCCAAGACTGCCTTGGAGAACCCAAGATGTTAGAGATGGCAGAGTCATGGGATATCTGCGGAGAAGAGATGCTAACAGGGAGCAGAACCAATCCAAGAGAAAGAAGTGTGTTGCAGTCAACAAATCTGAATGGAATTGGAGACCTGCAGAGCGTTTTGACATCAGATGCAGAGATGCAGAGTTTAGAATTTGCCCACCTGGTCTTGGGTCTTGCTGTGGTCCAGTATTTCCTTGATGTGCTCCCTTTCCTGAGTTTTGGGATGGTGATGCATATCTTGTGACATTATGTGGACATATGTGCTCTGCTTTTTGATTCTGATTTCTACAGGTGGTCACTTTGGACTCTGAAATATGTTTAGGACTGTTATAGACTATGGGGACTTTTGAAGTTGGACTGAATGCATTTTCTGTGTTATGATATGGCTAGGAAAGTAGAATGTGGTGGTTTGAAAGAAAATGGCCTCCAAAGGGAGTGGCACTATTAGGAGGTGTGTCCTTGTTGGAGGAAGTATGTCACTGTAGGGGTGGGATTTGAGGTCTCCTTTTCTCAAGATTCCCTCAGTGTGACAGTCAGAAGACTTCCTGTTGCCTGCAAGATGTAGGACTCTCAGCTCCAGCACCATGTCTGCCTGCACACCGCCATGCTCCCCGCCATGATGATAATGGACTGAACCTCTGAAACTGTAAGTGAACTATACCAATTAAATGTTTTCCTTTATAAGAGTTGTAGTGGTCATGGTGTCTCTTCACAGCAATGAAAACCCAAATTAAGACAGGGTAGCTAGGTTTCTAGGCGAGGCAATCTCAGCAGAGGATAGGGGACAAGATGAGGCCCTTTATTGGTGGCACTCAGCAGTCAGAGGGCTCGTCTGACCTAGAGTGTGAGAGTAAGGGAGACAAACAAGTGTCAAAACATTGGTAATGAAGAGTGCTGGACAGGGAAGAAGCCAAGGAGAGGCGGCCAGCAGTGGGAAGGGAGAGGGGAAGGAGGAGAGGCGGCCAGCAGTGGGAAGGGAGAGGGGAAGGAGGGAGAGGCGGCCAGCAGTGGGAAGGGAGAGGGGAAGGAGGGAGAGGCGGCCAGCAGTGGGGAGGAGGAGGGGAAGGAGGAGGAGAGGCGCAGAGCAGGACCAGGTTTGGACATGACAGGAGCAGAGGCGCAGTCCCTGTGAGGAGCTCCAGCACTGAACACAGGCAGTGGTTCACACTCCAGCTGCGGGAAAGAGACCCGTTTAGAAAGGGAATTTAACCCACATGGCAGCTCACAACTGTCGGTGACTCCAGTTCCAGGGGATCCGACACCCCCACACAGAATAGACACAGGCAAAGCACCAATGCACATGAAATAGACAAATCAATCTTAAGAAAAAACAAAGAAATGAATGCAGTGTTTTGACAATCTCGTTGATGTGCACAATGCACTCTGGTTGTTCTGGTCTTCTCCATCTCTTCATCCTCCTTCCACTTGTCTGTTCCTGGACTCTGGTCTTGGTGTGACTCCTTCAGTTTAACCAGGACCATACCTGGGACTACTGGACTGGGACTAACACTGGAAGCTGCCACGGTCACCAGCGCATGACAACTGAAGGTAATGACTCCTCCTCTCTCTGACTCCATCAGTAAGAAATGGTTCTGCAGCGAGGGGTGGGGCCCTGGGCCCCTCCTCCACCCATGCCTGCTGTGGACAAGCCCATTCTGTGTGGACTTCAGAGCTGGTGAGAGCTCCTGACTGCAGTGGCTGTGTATTGCCCAAAGATGTGAAATTTCCATTCAAATCTCCAAGGCCCTCCTTCTGACCCACAGTCTCATGGGCAAAGGGGAAGACGAGGTGCTGGATAGTTCCCATTTGTGAAGAGCAGATTAGTATCTGGAGACCACATCTCAGTTATGACACCTCATAATATTCACTGGCATTTTAAACACTGAATAACCATTTGCTCTCATGAGTACATTTCTCCAGAACTCAGTGCATATGTAAGAGATATTATGGTCCCCCAGGACAACACTGACATCTGAGTACATTCAACAACAACAGGTAGCTTTCATCTGTGATTAACTTCCACACGCTTCCTGATATACTGTGTTTGTTTAATTAAAGCACTTGCATTTATTTTCTGGGAATGGGGGAGTCAGTAAATCAAAACACAACATGACTGCATTCAACAAAACACTATTAAGTTGATTGGTCCTTTCTTTTAAGGTAAATTTCAACTTACCTAGATCTGGCCATTAATATTGTTAGCCTCTGGTGCTGCATCAGGAGATTAATCATATTTCAAAATACAATGTCTTCGTCTGCTACTTAACCTAGAAGTAACAGAAAAAAAAATTAATCTCTTTCTGGCAGTTGAACCCAGGACCTCATACAATCTAAGTCTTCTTTTTCTTTTCTTTCTTTCTTTCCTTTTCTTTTTTTTTTTTTTTTTTTTTTTTTGAGACAAGGTTTCTCTGTGTAACAACCCTGACTGTGCTGGAACTCACTTTGCAAACCAGGCTGGCCTTGAACTCAGAGACTGCCTGCCTTTGCCTCCTGAGTGCTGGGGTTAAAGGTGTGTGCCACTACTCCCGGCTTTGAGTACACATTCTTAACCACTGAAGAACACACCCAGCCCTGAGAGTGAGTCATTTAAGATAAAAGTTCTCACTCTGAGGCTTCTGGTAGCACTACTATACTAGTTCAGCTGACCTATATAAACAAACTCGAGTATCTAAAATATTGATTTAAAATTACTTAATATCTAAGGTAGGTTTGTAAAAAGATAAAGTAACAATGTATCCACCTAAGTTCTTTGATGGCTCTGGCTTCTCTACTATAGCTACCATACTGGCTGGTTCACTTCCCTAAACAGACACCTCTGCTGGAACTATGGCTCCTTTCTACACCTAAAGTCCTGTTTAAGAGTGCAGTACATGAACCCTGCATTCTTGGTGATTCTTCCTCAAACTCAAGACTCCTTTAAAAACCAGCTCTGTATCTTCTATTCCATAAGACAGACAGACAGACAGACAGACACAGACACACACACACACAACCTATCCCCACCCCCAACCGCGCCCGCCCGGGAGGGGGAGGGCAGAGCCAGGGGAGATTAACCAATCTGAAAGCTGATGATAAGAAAAACATCTCAAGCCAGCGGTGGTGGCGGCACGCCTTTAATCCCCACTCGGAGGCAGAGGCAGGTAGATCTCTATGAGTTCGAGGCTAGCCTGGTCTACAGAGTGAGTTCCAGAACAGCCAGGGCTATTACACAGAGAAACCGTCTCAAAAACAAAACAACAACAAAAAGAAAAACCTTCCAAAGAGTCACAGAATAAGATAGTCTAACAATAAATTAGTCTACAGTCATAAGAGAATTTCCGCCGGGCAGTGGTGGTGCAAGCCTTTAATCACAGCACTCGGGAGGCAGAGGCAGGTGGATCTCTGTGAGTTCGAGGCCAGCCTGGTCTACAGAGGGAGATCCAGGACAGGCACCAAAACAGCATAGAGAAACCCTGTCTCAAAAAACAAACAAAAAACAACAACAACAAAAAGAAAGAATTCCCTGTATCCTCGTTAATTTATTGATCAATCTGTTTACAACAGAAGACGGGATCAAACTCACCCAAGCAGAGAGGTACTTAGTAAACACCTACACTGTATCTATCAGGTACTGTATCAGAGCCTCAGAGTATCCCATCTTGACCTACATACTAAGCAGAGTTCACAAGCAGATGGAAAGAAGCACTTCCAAACTCATATACTTACAGATAATAATTCCAAATCTGACTTCAAATACCTGTACATAAAACAAGCACACCAGTTACTTGCTTACATCCTTATAGTATTTTGCCTGCATGTATGCCTGCAGGCCAGGAGAGGGCACCAGATCTCATTACAGAAGGTTGTGAGCCACCATGTGGTTGCTGGGAATTGAATTCAGGACCTTGGGAAGAACAGCCAATGCTCTTAACCTCTGAGCCATCTCTCCAGCCCTCCTCTAAGGTTTTTAAGTCTATGGGAAATACTGGTAAACCATTTCACAATTAATAACCATTCACTTGCCATTTTTTAACACTCCCCTACCCCCATCCGGTGCTGGGGAGCTACCTGAGGCAGCCTCATACATGCCAAGCATGCATTTTACCACGGACTCCCTAGCCCTTGACCCCTTTTGGGTGAGTTGGTGGTGATTTTTGTTTCATTTGTTTGTTGGTTGTTTTATTTTTAAACAGTGTCTCACTCTGTAACCCTGGCTGACTTAGAATTTGCTACATAAAGACCAACTTGACCCCAAACTTGTGGTAATCCTTCCTCCACCTCCCCAATGCTAGATTTTTTTGTTTGTTTGTTTTGGTTTTTGGAAACAGGGTTTCTCTGTGTAGCTTAGGAGCCTATCCTGAAACTTGCTCACAGAGAACAGCCTGCCTCTGCCTCTCCATCCCCAATGCTAGTATTATAGGCATGTATAACCAAGCCTGGTTTTACATTCCAGCCCTTTTTTGACTTTAGGGAAAAAACCATTTATATAACTTACAGATCACTTAAGTATTTGGTAATTTAAAAAGTCTTATCAAATTCCTTACTGTAAGTTAAATCAGATTCCTCTTGTTTTCTCTATAAGACACAAATGAAACCAGGATGACCAAGAAGAGGAAGTTGTACATTTCAAATATTTAAACCACCTTCACTTTCTGAAGTAGCTTTAGTATTTCTCTACTGTAGACTTTTTTTTTTGAGCTGAGGATGTACCCAGGGCCTTAGCGCTCTACCACTGAGCTAAATCCCCAACCCCAGCTGCTTCAGGTAAGCTAAGAAAAGTACTTAGTAGATTCAAGTGATCTGTAAACAGCTAATACTAAGGTAATTAAGATGCAGTCATCTCTACTTACACACTGGAACATCCAATAAACATTTTCTGAAAACAATCAAATGAATGCAGTAATTCCTGATAATAACAGATTCCACAGGGAGGAGGAAGACAGGAAAGAAGAAAAACACCCGACAGAGTTACTGACCACAGGCAAGTGTTGTTAGAACTTTTAACTGAGTAGGAAGTGGGAAGGAAAGCTTCTGGGGAGAGAGATTTCTAAATTGGGTCCTGAAAGGTAGATGCAAACTAGCTAGGAAGGTACAATTCAGATCAAGGATGCACACACAAGCACACAAACCCAGAGCAAAGCTTACTCTAAGAAATGATTCGCTACAGCTCCTTCAAGTTGGAATGTAGGGAAATGTAAGTACCCACGGAGGCCAGAAGAAGACGCTGGATCCCTTGGAGCTGGGGGTCATAGGTGGTGCTGAGCTGCCTGGTGTGAGTGCTGGTAACCAAACTCGGGTTCTCTGAAAGAGCAGCAAGTTCTCTTAACCAGAAAGGGCTTCTGACCACTGAGCCACCTTTCCAGCCCCAGTCACAAATACTACTAAAAAGGATTAGTGAGGCTGGGGATGTAGCTCAGTTAGCAGAGTGCCTTTCAACCATGCACAAAGGCCTAGGTTCAACCCCAGTTCCACATAAACTCAACCCAGTGGTACACACCTGTAATCCCAGCACTCAAGAGATGAAGCTAGGGAATAAGAAGTCCAAAATCGGGGCCGGAGAGATGGCTCAGAGGTTAAGAGCACTGGCTGTTCTTCCAGAGGTTCTGAGTTTAATTCCCAGCAACCACGTGCTAGCTCACAGCCATCTGTAATGAGATCTGGTGCCCTCTTCTGGACTTCAGGGATATGTGCAAGCAGAATAGTGTATGCATAATAAATAAATAAATCTTTAAAAAAGAGAAGTCTAAAATCATCCTCAGCTACATAGAGAGTTTGAACCCAGCATGGGATATGTGAGATCCCATCAATCAATTTTCCAATAGATGTGCACCATATGAATGCAGGTACCTGAGGCAGCCAGAAGGGGGAGTCAGAGCCTCTGGAGTTACAGGTGGTTGTCAGCCACCTGATACATGGCTACTGGGAACCAAACCCAGGTCCATTACAAGATCTGATTCCAGGCCAGCCAGCTCTACATAGTGAGACCCTATTTTTTTTTTAAATTTATTTATTTATTATGTACACAGAAGAGGGCACCAGATCTCATTACAGATGTTGTGAGCCACCATGTGGGTGCTGGGAATTGAACTCAGGACCTCTGGAAGAGCAGTCAGTGCTCTTAACCTCTGAGCCATCTCTCCAGCCCCCGTGAGACCCTATTTAAAAAAAAAAAAAAATATTGACTTTTCAAAAATTTGAACATATCAGACATAAATTAACTGTTGATGGAACTGGTTTGGAGAGAAATTCAAAGAACCACACACACAATAAAGAATTTCGAAGTGAATTTGTAAATTGATGTGAAATAGGTATCCTAACAGAGCCAGGATCCAATTGCATTCTACTGGACACAATTTGCATGTCCATGAATGACATTTAACTGTATTTTGACTTAATGCTCATTGCTATTTTAACCATATAAAACACACAGTGGTACTAGACACATGTACGTTGTTATACAGTCATCACCACTATCATCACTACAACTTTGTGTCTTGTAAATTAAACAGAAACTTTCATTACCTCAGCTACTGGAAACTACAATTCCCCCTTCAGCTCTGCTTTTGACTAGTCTGTCATTTAAATGAAATCCTAGACTCTACAGGATCTTTGTAGCTGGTTTATCTCACTTAGCATGTCTGCAGGATCCATCTGTGTCTCACTGTATGCTGCAAAATCTTATTTTCTCAACACATTTTCACTGTGCTGGCCCAGAACCTGCTGAGCAGAACAAGCTCCTTCCAAATTTGGAACAACCTTTCCACCTCTGCCTCCCAAGTGCTGAGATTACAGACCTGCGCCACCATGGCTAGCTTGAATTTCCTTTAGTTAGAAGTAAGTATTCCACTAGACGGATTTACATTTCATTTATCAGCTCTTCCCTCAGGGGCCATTTGGGTTGCACATCTCTTCAAGACTGTACAGCTCTTTTGGATAGATACCCAAAAGACTAAGCACTGTATATTATACAGTTTTTCTATTTTTAATTTTTGGAAGAACTGCCATACTGTCTTCCACAACATTGGTACATTTACATTTTCACTTGTAGTGAACAGGTTCCGATTTTTTTATATCCTCATCAGTATTTGAATTTTCTGGTTTTTGCTTGTTTGTTTTTGTTGTTGTTTTTTCAAGACAGGGTTTCTCTGTGTGGCCCTGGCTGTCCTGGAACTCCGAAGACCAGGCTGGCCTCGAACCCCTAACTCACAGAGCTCTGTCTGCTTCTGCCTCCCAAGTAATGCGATTAAAGGTGTGCGCCACCACTCCCAGCTAGCTCCTGATCTTAAATGCTTTCGGTCTTCCATCATTCACTATGACGCCCACTGTAAATTTTCTGAACACAAAAGCAATGTTTTTGTTATGCTGGTGAAGTTTCCTTCTCTTTCTGGTATGTTGTACTAATATTAAATTCTCAATAAACTTTAGGGAATTAATTCTCTAGGAGTGGACATTATTTAAACAGCCATGCTGGAACACTTGTTCTTGCAGAGGACCATGGCTCAATTCCCAGGACCCACGGCAGCTCACAACCATCTTTGTAAGCCTGATTCTAGAAGATCTAATGTTCCTCTTGTGACCTCCTCAGCACCAGACATGCACGTGGTACACAGACACACATGCAAACCACTCATATAAATAAAATAAATCTCTAAAAACCTCGCAGTGTTTAGCAAGGTATGGTGGCACATGCCTGCAATCCTAGCCGTCTGGATGCTAAGGCAGAAGGATCAGGTCAAGTTTGAGGTCAGCCTGGGCTACATATAAGAGAACCTGTCTTAAAAAAAGATTCACAAATTTTATCTATAAATTTTGAAACATGGAAATGTTAATAAAACTACCCTATAGTGGTTTAAAAGAAAATAACCCCCAAAGGGAGTGGCACTATTAGAAGGTGTGGCTTTGTTAGAGTGGGTGTGGCCTTGTTGGGGGAAGTGTGTCACTGTGGGGATGGACTTTGAGGTTTCCTACGCTCAGGATACCTCCCTGTGCCTCAGTCAACTTCCTGTTGCCCACAATTAGTGGCACTCTCAGCTCCAGCACCATGTCTGCCTTCACTCTGCCAGGCTCCCCACCACCATGACAATGGGTGAACCTCTGAGACTGTAACAGTGGCTGTGGTTGTGGTGTTTCTTCCCAGCAACAGAAACCCTAACTGAGACCTATACCCACATAGGCTTCCATGTTTATTTACTGTTACAATGTCAGCTAGTTCATGGGGGAAAATTGTTTTGAAAAAGATACAGCATCCCCAAATTTCTTTTAGAAGGAATGTTTATCATACTGTTATCAAAGTGAATAGCACCCCCCCCCCCACCATCCCAACCAAGACTGTCGGTAACAAATGTCTACTTTTCATATTACAGAGATTGCAGCACAGACATCTGGCTTCTGTCCATAGTTGACTCAATGTCTGAAGAGTAGTCCATCTCTACATAGTCAGGTGTGTAAAACCGCTAACAACTGTCAGCCATGCTCTGTTGTTTCCTCCGAGCTACATTACTCAGAGGTCCTGAAGTTTTAAGATAGATCTAGGTGAGGGTGAATAGATTCCAAGATTGTCATGACTCTCCATGTTGGATTTCTGGTCCTAAAGCATTAAGGTCTTTTAATTTTTGTTGTTGTTGTGTTGTGCTGTTTTTCAAGGCAGGGTTTCTCTGTGTAACACCTCTTGCTGTCCCAGAACTCGATTGTAGACGAAGCTGGCTTCAAACTCACAGAGATCCACCTGCCTCTGCTTCCCAAGTGCTGGGATTAAAGGCGTGCGCCACCACCGCCCAGCTATGAGCTTTTCATTTTTAACATAAGGTGCTAAATATTGTGGCTGTGGACAGCCTAATGATTAAGAGCACATACTAATCTTGTAAAGTACCAAAGTTTGGTTCCTAGCATGCACATTGGGTAGTTCTCAACTGTTGTAATTCCAGCACCAGGGGATTCAAATCCCTCTTCTTGTTTTTTTGGTTTTTTTTGAGACAGTGTTTCTCTGTGTAGTTTTGGTGCCTGTCCTGGATCTAGCTCTGTAGACCAGGCTAACCTCAAACTCACAGAGATCCACCTGCCTCTGCCTCCCAAGAGCTGGGATTAAAGGCGTGCGCCGCCGCCGCCGCCGCCGCCGCCGCCGCCGCCGCCGCCGCCGCCGCCGCCGCCGCCGCCGCCGCCGCCGCCACCACCACCACCCAGCCCAGCCCAGCCCAACTCCCTCTTCCAAGGGCAATGCACATACATGGTGCACAGATACACATACAGGCAAAACATTCATACACACAAAATAAAAATCTTTACAAATAAACATTTTAAAGGTGCTAAATATTAGCTAACACCTACTTTGAGTATGACTTTATCTCATATAATCCCAACACTGGTACCTTTGGTGTGTTGAAAATAGTTCTTTAGCTGAAACAGGAGTATTTGTACAAATAGTAAAAAGTACAGGTTTTTGGTTTTTCGAGACAGGGTTTCTCTGTGTAGCTTTGCGCCTTTCCTGGAACTCACTCTGTAGCCCAGGCTGGCCTCGAACTCACAGAGATCCGCCTGGCTCTGCCTCCCGAGTGCTGGGATTAAAGGCGTGCGCCACCGCTGCCCGGCGGAAAAGGAACAGTGTTAAAACATCACAAACTACTGCAATAATAGTTTATGAATCTTAGTTTCTTCTAACACTAGCTTTCTTTATACTAGTTCACTTAGAAATTTGGAAAAATAAATCAATGAATAAAAAGTTCATCTTCTTCTTTAACCTTAAGGGTAAAGTTGTCACAAAGACTCTAAGTTCCTCCTGCTAATAAGGCTGAAACTGTTTATGATTGAAATTGGCAGCATATGTGTTCTCACACTTTAATTAAAATGCCAGAAATGAATGTGTGTATTTTGTCAATACTAAGAAAATCTTGTGGTAAAGGAAAATATTCAGAACTCTTCCTCTCCCCAGAATACATGAGCTAGGAAGTAGTGAGTGCTGTGTTCCTCCTCCACGGCCCTGATGGCATTCGCTCTATTAACAAAAGAATAACCAGATCATTCAAGTGTTTAACACAGAACTATTCTGAAAAATAACTGTTACTGATGTGAAATCAGTATCTCTCTTTAAATTACTAAAACCGTGTGCTAATAAGGAAAAATCTGTACAAAAATAAGTATAGATTAAAGCCCAAGCTGCTCCATCTGAATTACAGCACAGTGCTACTTCTGTACTAGAATAAAGTGAACTGAGTAACTTTATCATAGCAGCCTTTTTTTTCCAAGTTAAGCTAAACAGAAACAGAAAGAAACTCAGTATAAAAACAGGTTAGAAAAAATTACACAATCTGAAGTATAGTCAGTATTTTATTAAGAATTTTAGTCAATCTAAATATTCAAACAACAACAACAAAACCAACTTGAAATGTCCTTAAAGGAATTAAGAGTTAAAAAAACAAACAAACCATAACTCTAACATTTATGAATATGTCTTTAGAGGGCCACAAAAGCAGCCAAATACAGGGCCTCTTTGCAAGAATCATTTACTCAATATCCTCAGGCAAAGTACTCCTCTGCTATATTTACTAGATTTTAAAATAAAAACATGAGCTGCTCAAGAGTGATATTATTTAAAATATGGTTTTCTTTTTTTTTATTATGTATACAGTACTCTGCCTGCATGTATGCCTGCAGACAAGAAGGCACCAGATCTCATTACAAGTGGTTGTGAGCCACCATGTGGCTGCTGGGAATTGAACTCAGGACCTCTGGAAGAGCAGTCAGTGCTCTTAACCACTGAGCCATCTCTCCAGCCCTAAAATATGGTTTTCAATAAGTATGAGGTACATATTTTCTGGGATGACAAAACACTTGAAAAGGCCTCATTTAATACCAGAAGAACACTGAGAAATGGTGCAGAGAAATCCCATAGCCCCCATCCCCACCTTTCTCCACTTTAAAATCTTATATTAGATGGGTCATTTGTTGTAGTAATGGAACACCACAGATAACATCATTAACAACTAAAATACACATTTACGGCCAGCACAGAAACTTAAGCCTTTAATCCCACCAGCCAAGAAGCTGAAGCAGGAGGACTCATGGGCTACAGAGTAAGTTCCAGGCCAGCCTAGCTACTGTGTGACACCCTGTGAAGAAAACCAAAAACAATTTAAAAAGTGATTTAAAAAGTGAAGTGTATACTTATTCGGATTACTTAGTTTTTACATATATTTTTTCATTCCATCCAGGATACCTGTATTCTATGTAGTCATTCAATGTCTTAAGGCTTCTCTTTGCTGTAACATTTTCTCCTAATGTACCCTGTTTCTGGTGACCTCTCCAATTCTCAGCAATCCTAGCTTAAATACTTTATAAGGCTCTTTGCTGGAATTAGTTTCATGCTTTTCTTATAATTAGACCAGAATTATGAGGTTGGGGAACCAGAGATAAAATTTATAACCACTATCAGCAGGACTTGTGGCTCATGTTGAACCTGGTCACCTAGCTGGGGCGGTGCCTGCCTCCCTCCACCCAGAAGCTATTCCACATTATATGTTTTAGAAAGAAGGCCAACACTTCCAAAGCAAGGAAGCCAAGCATGGTGGTAAAGGCCTACAATCACAGATACTCAGGAGGCTAAGGCAGAATTCTAAGTTTAAGGCTAGTGTTGTAAAATAATGTTTTTGTACACTGTGAAGATGTGTCTTTGCCAAGGCACCTTCTGATTGGTTTAATAAAGAGCTGAATGGCCAATAGCTAGGCAGGAAGAGGTTAGGTGGGACTTTTGGGCAGAGAGAAAATTAGAGGAGATGAATCTAGGCACAGGAAGAGGCGGAGAGGAAGCAGGACACACAGGAGAGGTAAAACCCATGAGCCATGCAGCGGCACATAGATCAATAGAAATGGGTTAATCCATGCTATAAGAGCTAGTTGGAAACAAGCCTAAGCTAAAGCCAAGCTTTCATAATTAATAATGAGTCTCTGTGTCATGATTTGGGGGCTGGCAGTCCAAGAAAGCCTGCTACAGGCTAGCCTGGGCAACTTTAGAAAGATCTTATCTCACAGTGAAAAGAGGTGAGTGATGTGGGCTAGAAGGTAGTTCCCTGAGTACAGTCACCAGCATTCACGAGGCTGAGTTCAATGGCAGCATTGGGGACGGGGATGGGAGTGGGGGGGGGGGGAAGGGGAGCTGATGGTCTCACTTAGTGGTAGAGAAAGCTCTTATCTATTTACACAAGATCCTGGGCTCAGTCCCCAGAATGACATGTACAGCACAGGAGATGGTGTGGGGCAGCTTCATCTCACTTTGAAGACAAAACACTGTCAAACTGCTTGGTATGCTAGGCTGGCACTCTCTCCGCCGAGCTACAGCTGCAGCAGTGACCAATTATTTGGAATCCTTCTGCACAGGACAGTTGTCTTTCCCTGTTTTTATTCTATTCAGTCACATATTTATACCAGTACTGACTCGTGGACATTCTTTCACATTCCGAGTTATACCTAATGCTACTTTACATGACTGTCGCTCAGACCATTTCATCTTGGCCACTGGAGCTCTTCTACTTTGTTCCTAGTCCTCTGACATAGTCCCATCTTTGTAGGGTTTATCCTTTGCTGCTTCTTGTTTGTCTCGGTCCTAGAATCAGCCATTTCCCTCAAGGATGATGGTTTCTTTTACTGGAGAATGCTGTTTTTTTTAAGCTGACATGTTTCAAATATATAAAAGAGAACAAATTTTAAAAACTCTAAAATTGGAGCATAGTCTTTTTCTTGGAAAAAGAGAGTTAAAAAAATAAAGGCAGAAAAGTTTAAATCTCACTACAGTGGACTGCGGATACAGCCCAGGTGGTAGATCATTTGCCTAGTATGCATGAAGCCCTAGGCCAAGACAGACTTAATTATGTGGTTCAGGTTGGAACTCACTATGTAGTCCAGGCTGCCTCAAACTCCTGATCCTTTTTGCCACTAGAGGGCTGGGATTGGAGGCATATGCATCATCATGCCCAGGAATTCTTTTTTTAAAGGTTTGCTTGCTTGTTTGTTTAGAGACAGGGTCTCTAACTGAGCCTGGTCTAGAACTCACTCTATAGGCCAGGCTGGCCTTGAACTCACACATGTCTAAGACATACCTCTATAAGCAATGGTTCAAGACTAGACAGCCCAGTGCAATAAAGCAAAGCGTACAGAAATAAAACTCTCGTATATGAAAACATCTTTCTTAGGATAAGCCGTAAAGGAAAAGCCACTTCACATCTGACCCCATCCAAATGAAGGACTGTTGTGAGAGTGTATGTGCATGTAAACTGATCCTGCTTTGCCTATGTGGGGTGGCATCGAACGTTACCAAGATCTACTGTGAAATGTCAAGTAGCCAAATGAACTCAGAGGGCAAATCATTGTAATTCTTTAGTTACCCTTCATATTTTGTAATTATAAAACTAATCAAACAAAAAATTGTCAAATCAAATTAAGAAAATAAAGAGCCAAGTGCAGTGGAAACTTTGGAGGCTGAGGAAGGAGGATTTCTGGTTGAAGTTAGGGCAGGCTGCACAGTAAGACCTGACTTACAGAGCTGTAACTGTTCCAATTACTTCACATCTTAAATGTTACCTTTGGCCGGGCGGTGGTGGCGCACGCCTTTAATCCCAGCACTCGGGAGGCAGAGGCAGGCGGATCTCTGTGAGTTCGAGGCCAGCCTGGGCTACCAAGTGAGTCCCAGGAAAGGCGCAAAGCTACACAGAGAAACCCTGTCTCGAAAAACCAAAAAAAAAAAAAAAAAAAAAAATGTTACCTTTGTACGCCTTAAAAGAAACAGACGATTGGGATGGGGTGGGGCGCAGTTGATTGGGCACTTGTGTAGCCTGTGTAAAGCCTTAGATTCAATCTGTGGCAGCACATAAACAGAGAGAATGGTGGCACTTCTGTAATCTCAGCACTTGGGAGGCAGAGGAGAAGGATCAGAAGCTCAAAGCCATCTGTGGTACATATCAAGTTGGAGGTAAGCCTGGGATACATAACACACCGTCTCAAAAAAGCAAAATGGCAACAAATACCAGACATTATTGTAGGAATTCGGAAAGAATTGGAAAATCAAACAACACATGTTTCAGTCTGTGTCTCCATGTATGTCTTACTTCAGTATGAGCAACAGTGCTCATGTAGTCTGAAAAGGGGTCTGAGAACTGAAGCCTGAGGATGGGTCTTTCTCACTGTGACTGAGTGACTGTTTCTTTATGACATAGTTTGTGTCTGTGAGAATCAAGGCCACGTAGAAGAAGCCCTGGGTCCCTTGGGGCTGCAGTCAGTACAGGTGGAAATCACCCGACTAAGCTCTCCGAACTGAAATCCAGTTCTCCAGAAGAGAATCAAGCGCTGTAACTGTAAGCTGTCGCTCCAGCTCCCTTTAAGTCGCTGCATTTTCTACTCTCTGCAGATGCTTCAGAGGGTGAGCAATGTGCTAAGATCTCACAGGGCTGGGGAAATGGCTCAGTGGATAAAGTGTTTGCTACATAAGGAGAAGAAAACCTGAGTTCAGATCCCAGGACCAACTCACAAAGCTGGGAGCGGGGGCATGTGCCTATAACCACAGCACTGGGAAAACACAAAGATCCCTGGGACTTGCTGGCCAGCCAGCCTATACATGTCCAGTGAAAGACTGTCTCAAACACACATATACACAAAGGAAAGATCTCCGGAGCTGGGCAAAGTGGTAAGATTACACTTGTAATCTTAACACTCAGAAAGCTGAGGCTGGAGTCATGAGTTTGAGGCCACCTACAGACTACAAAGTAAGATCCAATCTCAAAAAAGAAAAGTAAAAAACAAGTAAACAAACAACAATCAAAAACAAAGATAGGATCTTCCTTGGAAAGAGTAATAACGGAGGTAGGGACGGGGAGGGGACAACCAAGGCAGGCACTGTAGGGAAAGCCTGCTGTCCGGCCTGCTCGGGAGGCTAAGGTTGGATTGTTCTTAGACTAGTGAAAGCCAGGGGGGAGGAGGCTTTCCAAATAATTCTGATTAAAGTGTCAAGTCAAAGAAATACACACAACTGCAAAGAACACATCATTAAACTGGGAACTTATCAACACTGTGTTCATGACTAAAAAGGATAAGATGGAATAAGTAAACATTTATGGCAAATACTTTTTAAATATTGGATATAATGACTGTTTATATCATCAAGTAAAAGAAATTCACTCTTATTTCATTCAACATCAAACACACACACACACACACACACACACACACACACACACACACACACACACACACACCCCGGTCCGTCCGCCCCCAGACACACACAGACATTTTCCTTCTGGACTGTCAGTCTCTGGCTCTCATGAAAACAAGATGGTTAAACACACACCAGCACGGGCTCTCAGCCCTGTGTTTCTGCATGCTGCCCACACAGCACTTTGTGAGCATGTGATCAGGAGGAATGATGCACAATCACACCACATTCTTTCCCTCAGCTCACACATCAAGAACTTGCCCTCCAGCGGCATTCTTCTCTAAACAGCCACGGTCACCTTAGCAACCCTCTGCTCCCAATATGGACAGCTGGTCCATTTAAAGTCAGGCCTCCTTGGCAAGGAAAGTGCTTGTTCTTCAAACTGGGGGAGAGGAGAGGTTTCCTTTCAGTACACATTGCAGGGCCTGATTCATCTTGATCAGCACTTTTGTTCTGTGGTAGCAATTTGTAGACTTTCAACCTACTCTGGGTTTGGGGTTTTGTTTTTTAAATCTAAAAGCAAGTAACTAAAACAGCAAAATCCAGCTAAATCATATGGGAGTCTATGAGTGGAACACGACACAGAAACGCTATAAAACAATTGTACTCTTGTTAAAATGTGAAACTTTTGAGTTTCAAGAATAAAGTCCAGCTTCAGTTAAATTTAATTGCAACATGTGAGGCCTTGACACACAACAAAAGGTCTGAGTCCGACCGTCCTCACTTTTCACTATCATAGCCCATTTCTGACCCTCAGACACGAAGCTTGCAGAGAGCACTTGCCTACAAGCCAGGGACTCTGGGGTGGATCTCCAGGACCACCAAATTGCTACACTTCAAGTTCCAAATGCACTTAATTAATGGACTATCAATCTGTATTTTTATTCTACTACCTACATGGGCAATTTCTTAATCCTTCCAAATGCTCAACTAAACCAAGTAATAGGCATATCTGAAGACCTTATTAGACTAACACAGATAACATGAACTACTCAAAACCAATCTTGATATCTCTGCTGTACCTGAGACTGAACCAAATCAAGCCTTTCAGAATAAAAGAAAGAGTTTTATAACCCAATACGTGATTTTCATACTATGAATAAATAAACTTTGACACTGAAATATATTCAAATTGCTCATTACTATAACCCACAAAGGCATTTTATGTCCTACCCAACAAAACTAGACATCTAACCTCTAAAGAAAGTAAACCAGAATACTCTAAACTAAAAGTTTGTGATATTTGTGATTAATTGGAAACATTTATGAAATATTTTTCTATAGCAGCGGTAGAACCTATTAATTTAATAAATGCTACTTTAGTGAAACTCATTTTTTGAGTATACTAAATAAAAATATAAAATCAATTGGGGCTGGAAAGATGGCTCAGCAGTTAAGAGAACTGGCTGTTCTTCCAAAGGATTCAGGTTTGATTTTCAGTACCTACATGGTGACCCACAACCATCTGTAATTCCAGTTCTAGAAGATCCAATGCCCACTTCAGGCCTCTATGGGCACTCCGTACACAGACATACATGTAGGTAAAACATTCATACACACAAATTTTTAAAAAGTAAAAAATTTAAAAACATTAAATAACTACTACCTAAATTATTCACTGACTATGTTTTTTTGTTTGTTTGTTTGTTTTGGTTTTTTTGAGACAGGGTTTCTCTGTGTAGCTTTGCGCCTTTCCTGGGACTCACTTGGTAGCCCAGGCTGGCCTCGAACTCACAGAGATCCGCCTGCCTCTGCCTCCCGAGTGCTGGGATTAAAGGCGTGCGCCACCACCGCCCGGCTCACTGACTATGTTTTTTTAACTGCATACATGTTTTTTAAACTTTCAGACGATGAGGTTCTTGTTAGGTGGCTGACAAGATAGTTGAGTGGGGTACAGGGCCTGCCACCAAGCCTGACCACCTGACTTCGAGGAAGAAGAGACCAACTTTCCCAAGCTGTCCTCTGACCGGGCTGCCTGTGCACCACGGCGTCCGTGCACACGTGTACACACTGCGCACGCACACACAAATGTCAACAAAAACAACAACAACAACAAAGAAAGCCTTCTTTAAAGACTGACCCTAGTTCCTGCTATCTTCCTCATGCAGCAGAGCATCCACTGGCAGGGAAGTAGAAAGACCCCACACCCGTCTTCCTAAACCCGGCTACCGTTTGTAAATGACAACCACTATGTTCTTCACATGCAGTATGCTAAGTGGGAATCATGAAATTGGTATGCATATATATAAGACTCAAAAACAAAAGATACTCAAAAGGGAACTATGCTACTTGTTCAGTTCTGAGTTGTACCTTTCAAGAGTGGCACAATATTTGACAATCTATAGAATGTGAAAATCATTATCAATATCTGACAATCTATAGAATGTGAAAATTATTATCAATATCTGACAATCTCTGGAATGTGAAAATCATTATCAGCTTCCACAGTTTTTAGTCTTCTCACCAAATCTTTTTTGTTTTGTTTTATTTTGTTGTTTTGTTTTTCCCAGACAGGGTTTCTCTGTGTAGCTTTGCGCCTTTCCTGGAACTCACTCTGTAGACCAGGCTGGCCTCGAACTCATAAAGATCCGCCTGCCTCTGCCTCCTGAGTGCTGGGACTAAAGGTGTGTGCCACCACCATCCGGCCTCATCAAATCTTTTATAAATACTTCATTATTGACATTAAAAAACAAAAACCTACTTTCAGAAAGCATCGACCTTGGCTTTGTTTCCAGACACATGCAGTCTTTCCTTTCCTGCTACAGTCTGAATTCTACCCGGACAAAATTCAGGCCCGGACTCAAGGGCCAGCTTGATTGGGGGGGGGCGGGGGGGGGGGGCAGGGGTGCTTCTGAGAGGTGATTAGGTCATGCAGCTCCTCGCTGTGAAAGGGATGAGGGCTTTTACAGAAACCTTCATATTGGCCTTTCTTCTTCTGCCCTGGCCATCCCAGGACACTGCATTCCTCCTCTCTGCAGGAAGCAGCAGTCAGACAAGGAACCTGCCTGTATCCTGATCTTAGAACTCTCGGCTTCCATAATGGGGAGAAATCAGTTTCTGTCAGTCAGTGGTGTGTTATTAGAGCAACACAAAGAAAGACACTTCCTCTATTCCTTTCCACCACGTATTGGTTCCCTAACCCCTAACTAAGCCCCGAGGACCCTAACTTCAGATTAAGAAACTGCCCTCCTGACAAGTATCTTTAGCTAAAGCCTTCTAAGCAAGTTTGGTTCCCAGCACCTACATCAAGCAAAGGCTCACACCCATTTTAACCCCGGAGATTTGAGGCTTCTGTGGTCACTGTACTCATGTGCACAAGCCCGTACATATACACAAAGTAAATCAATCAATAAATAAGGATGGGGCAGAGAGCAGGAGAATACTGGATGCCTCCACACATGCATACAAGTTCACAAACAGATACTCATACTTTCACACACAGACAACTCGCGCGCGTGCACACACACACACACACACACACACACACAATATTTTTTAGAAACCTATGTTATAAACAAAATAATATGCAGAACAAACATTAAAAACAGAATGGTTCTTTAAGTGAACTAGTCAGTAATCATGGAACAAACTAAAGAAGATTTTAATATCAATATTCCTGAATTTAAGTAAAATGCTGAAATGTTCACACATTCGGCCTCTTATAGGTTTACAAAAATTTAAACAAAATATACTATGTAAAACTTACCATCTCGCCAGGCGGTGGTGGCGCACGCTTTTAATCCCAGCACTTGGGAGGCAGAGGCAGGCAGATCTTTATGAGTTCAAGGCGAGCCTGGGCTACCAAGTGAGTTACAGGAAAGGCGCAAAGCTACATAGAGAAACCCTGTCTCAAAAAACAAAAAACAAAAAAAACCCAAAACAAACAAACAAACAAAACAAAAACCCTTACCATTTCAACTAGTTTTTAAAATGTATAATCATTTTTTAGGGTTGCCACTGTCCCTTTATTACATTTAACCACACAGCAGAGTGATATTGTATGTATGATATATGAAGAGTGTGCTAATGATTCAGTCAGTGAAGTGCTTGTCTTGCAAACAGGGGACCTGAGATGGATTCCTTGAACCCATATGAGAAAAAACTGGGTAGAGTGATACGTGTTTGTAAACTTAGCACTATGGAGACAGAGTCAGGTAGGACCCCCAAGGCTCTCTGGCCAGCCAGCCTCACCTATTTGGCAAGTTCCAAGCAAGTGAAAGAGACCTTGTCTCCAAAGAAAAAAAGTGGTTGGTGCCTGAGAAATGAGAGCGGAGGCTGGCCTCTGGCCTCTACACACAGAGACATGACCTGCACACATGCACACACACAGACACAGAATAAAAAAACTGGAATTTAGGCATAGCTCAGGAATAGGAGCATGCCTACCACATATGAGGCCTTGGGTTCAATCCCTAGTATCATTAAATAAATACAAATTTAAAAAATTCCTTTCTCTCTCTCTCTCTCTCTCTCTCTCTCTCTCTCTCTCTCTCTCTCTCTCTCTCTCTCACACACACACACACACACACACACACACACACACACACACAATTTACCACTCTAGTTAGGAGCCCTAAAAGTATCACACACTATAAGCCATCATCATTATGTATCTACTGTACATTACATTAATGTAGAAGATTTAAATCCCACTTTCCAAAAGAAAATGGCAAAGAAGGACAGATTTAAGGTCAGTGAGATTAAATCTTCTGAAATTTCTACTTTTGCTTTAAGCACAGCAAGAAGATTCTGAATTTCTACTGAAGTACATTCTCAATGCCTTGAAGATGTGAACACACTATGTACATCCTAAGATCTTCTTAACATCCTGAAGTCGGAGGACGACAGGGCAGGAGAAGCCCGTGAGGGGATCCTGCGCTCCTGACCCCAGCGCCTGTCCCGTGAGTCACAAGCCCCCGGTGCCAAATAACACTCTCGGTACTCTGCCCTTCCCGTCTCTTCCTCAGCTAGTGGGTCCCACTATTTTAACCTTTCTTTCTTTTCTATTTTTAATTTCTAAATTTTATTTATTTGTTTGTTTGGTTGGTTGGTTTTTTTTGAGACAGGGTTTTTCTGTGTAGCCCTGGCTGTCCCAGATCTGTGGACCAGGCTTCCTTTGAACTCACAGAGATCTGCCTGCATCTGCCTCCCAAGTGCTGGCAATATTAATTCAATAATACTACCTATATGTTTCCTTCAAGAAAACATAGCAGGCACATTTTCTAGAACCATATGCTAGAATGTGTACTACACAGTAAAACCAGAAATTTAGTGTGACTCTTATGCCCACATTCTTATTAATTAATTAAGCGTAGAGAACTGTTAGGATGGAAGAGAGAGACTTGGTCACTTACTAATCTGGAGGAACGCTATGCTGCATCTTACTTCATGACACGTGGATTATTTCCTCACCGTTACATCTGGGCATCTACTTCTTGACGGCCATTTCTGAAATAAAGTACAGTAATTGAGAATGTGATTCATGTATTATAAAACCATAAACTCTTTAAGAACAGTTAATTACATTATCGTGACCAGCAAGGACTATTAACAAAGTTCTTAAGCAAACTCCTAACAGAAAACATTAGCAGGGCTAAGAGTTATGTAAGATTTAAAAATGTACTGTCCTACAGGACCAGAATGTTTCAGTCCTCAACACCTTTGTTCCTGCTGGGCCTTATAGATTTTGATTGTGATTTATAAACTGGAACAAAAAAGATACACACAGGAAACCGTAAAATGGCACGTTTTGAACCCCATGAAGCAAGCGCCCACTCACGGTTTATTTATCCATTACAACTAAAATGAAAACCCAAGAAAGGGAGTCTGTCCATTTTATTTATTGACTTTAGGCACCTGAAACAATGGCTTTTGTGCCAATGAGTGCTCTATACATGTTTATTCAAAGAACGAATAAACTGATGATTGGTTAACTCCAACTGATTAAATATACAGTGGTTTGAACGACAACGGCCCCCACAGGGCCATGTGAGCCGTGCACGAGGGAATCAGGACCATGCATGCTGAGCCAGCCCTGCCCTTCGCTGGCCCTGAAATAGCTAGCCTCACCCCTCATCCTGGGCAGGGGAGAGCTGGCCCCGAGGAAGTTGGCATAGGGGAGCTAGTTCCACCCACAGGCCCCAGTGGCCTGGACTGACCAGCTCAACTACCACCCAGGCCCACTGGGGTTGGCCAAGCCTAACATCTAGCCCATCTAGGACCTCTGGAGCTCATAAAGGGACTGGTCCTGTGGATGGATAACTGTAGGATCTCCATGAGGAGTTTTGGTGAGGAGTGATGATGGTGTACCAGAAACCAGAGGCCTTGAACCAAACCAATGACACACTGCACTGAATATTTGCAAGTAAAGCTGATTGGACAAAAGGGTACACTGTGTGACACATTGCAGCTCCCAGTGCCACCAGGGCAAATGAAGAGGTGGTGGAGAGGCAGGAAAGATGGAGGAGGGAAGAGGTTTTGATTGATTGATTGACTGATTTTCATTGGGGGGGGGCAATGCAAGGGAGAGGGGAGAATATGGAAGGACTGGGAGGTGAGCAGAATTTGGGGTGCATGATGTAAAATTCCTAAAGATCCAATAAAGAAATTATGTTTAAAAAAAAAAAAAAGAAAGAAAGAAAAGAAAATGGCCCCCACAGACTCACAGGAGTGGCATTACTGAAGGTGTGGCTTTGTTGGGGGAAGTGCATCACAGGAGGCAGGCTCTAATGTTTCAGAAGCTCAAGCCAGGCCCAGTGTCACTCTCTCTCCTGCTGCCCACAACACCAGCTGTAGAACCCCCAGCTACCTCTCCAGCATCATGTCTGCCTGCACGCCCCCATGCTTCCTGTCATGATGACCATGGACTAGACCTCTGAACTGTAAGCCAGCCACTACTAAATGTTTTCCTTTATAAGAGTTGCCATGGATGTGGTATCTCTTCACAGCTAACAGAAACACTAAGCCAAAATGCTTACATCTCAAACACCATTTCTCCCACAGAAACACCACTAATGCCAACTACATCATCATCTTTTCATCAATACACAAAAACCATAAAAGACAACAAAGACATGTTCCCAACCACAGAACTAGAACAAAAGCCTAGGCCACCTTGGAGCTTGATCATCTTCACCTTTGGTAAAGATTCCAAGAAGAAGAAGAAGAGCTGAATATATGATTTTGCCAAGTACCAGGCATGGGGTGGGCAGGTATTTTTTTTATTAAACATTCATGTCCTCTAAGGTATTGCAGAGACCATTAGGCATACAAGTCTTCTGTAGGGAGTGAAAAGCTGCCACTCTTACAGATTGCAAAAATAACCCAAATTCTGGCAGTTCCCTACTTCTCATGCTATAATTGAATAACAATCCACAAAATGCTATTTGTGGCTGGGTGTAGTGGTGAGGCAGAGGCAGGTAATCTCTGTGAATTCAAGGCCAGCCTGGTCTACAAAATGAGTTCCAGGCCAGCCAGGACTGTTCACAGAGAAACCCTGTCCCTAAAAAAACAATTCTTATGTTCCTAACTTCAAAGAATTAGTGAAGATGTATCTCCTACACTGTTTTTCTTACTGTTTTGTTTCCAAATACCCGATACCAAACTCCACAAGGAGCAGTTCAGATTTAATCAAATGAGCACCATTAGAACAATTCCCAAGAGCAATGACATTCCCTTCCTCCTGCTTCTTTAAGCACTTCTGTTTGTGATTATAAAGTGCCAAGTCTGTTCAGGAAAAGTTCAACTACTTCAAATTTACGTGTTATCTTTAGGCATCGTGGCCACTGGAAAGAATCAAAAGAGCACACTAACTCTTAACATAAGTAAATGAGATGCAACACTGTAGGGATGTCTGAACTTCATTTTTTTTTTTTTCTTTAAATAAACAAACTCCCCCTGGGCTGAGGCCTGCTCTGCTTTTTGAGTGTCCCGTGGCTGGCAAACCTCGGGTTTAACCGAGATTAGCCAGGGGACAGAAGAAGCACCAAGTATGACTCAGTCATCACATTTAACAGTCCCTGAAGACCAAACCAAACACATCCACCCTCTAGAGCTGTCCCAAACTACTGCCAACCAACCTTTCATCTGAACCATCTATTTTCACTTCAAGTTCACAAACCTATTATCATATAACCCAAGATGGGGAAAGAAACCCAGAACCCCAGAAACACAGTCAGCAGGGGCTGCTGCTTCAAGAGCAGAACCAGGAAGCTGGCATTAAAAGCCGACTTGGGGGAAGGAGGCAGGGAGAACCCTTGACTATTTAAAACAGAAAACCTTGTCATCTAGAAATCAGATTAGTAAATTCAGCTCTCTGAAGGATGAGTGACGGGACCAGCAAACAGCTAAGCAGGCAAAGGTACTTGTCAACCTGACACCTGTGTTCACCCTCGTGGACCCACGCAGTGGAAAAAGAATGGACTCCTCAGAGCTGTCTTCCGACCTCCCCATGCGCATGTGTGTGCACAGACTCACACATACAATAAATAAATGTAATTTAAAACCTTAAAGACTTTCAATAACTTGGTCTTGCTATACTAATGCCCTCAATTATTTGGAGAAAATGAAAATTCCTTGAAAGAAATTATCACTATGACTAAAAGAAATATGTCTTTCAACATTAATACAACCTAGCTCTTTGCACAGAGGAGATATGCAAGAGCTATCAATTTTAAGTTGCCAAACAACTAAATGTAAATGCTAATTTTCAAAATATTTTTGTCCTGGAGTGTCAACAAAAACTAACACTTAAAACATCCTCTCAGAATCTCAAGTCATTGTAGGGATGATGGAGGGGGAGGGAAAGACAGAGAGGACACATTCTCATGGTAGTGACTATAAATAATACAACCTGATTTAAAAGGGAAAAAACTCATGATTTTAGCGTTCTTCAGCAAAACATGTTCAAAAATATAATTATAATCAACTGAAGATAATGGAATGGTCTGTGTGGTTTCAATTCAATACTTGAGGCATCATTAGTAGTGTTTGCTTTTAGACCTGGCTTCAAAGGGATTGGATGGCATGTGAAATGTACAAGGTCTCTTGAAAGTTATATATACAATCTTTATAATCAGTAATTGTCTGGTCTTTCTTCCTATGTATGCTCATAAAATTAATAAATGTCCTATTTTTAAAATTTTGTTTTATATAGACTTCCTGCCCACATTCTAGGCCACTATACAAAATGTTGGGTTTTTTTTTTTAATGTGTTGTAGTAGAATATTTTAAGGAGTGTTACTTTTGTTTATGTTGCATTTGTTTAACTCTGTGAAGCTGGGTTGCTGTGCCTGTCTAAAACACCCGATGGTCTAATAAAGAACTGGCCAATAGCGAGGCAGGAGAAAGGATAGGCGGGGCTGGCAGGCAGAGAGAACATAGGGAGAAAATGAGGAAGAGAGATGTAAGATGAGCAGCCAGAGGAGGAGGACTCGAGGGGCCAGCCACCCAGCTACACAACCAGCCACAGAATAAGATGAGCGGCCAGAGAAGGAGGACTCGAGGGGCCAGCCACCCAGCTACACAACCAGCCACAGAATAAGATGAGCGGCCAGAGAAGGAGGACTCGAGGGGCCAGCCACCCAGCTACACAACCAGCCACAGAATAAGATGAGCGGCCAGAGAAGGAGGACTCGAGGGGCCAGCCACCCAGCTCCACAACCAGCCACAGAATAAGAAACAAAGAAAGGTATTTAGGAATAGAAATGGAAAAGCCCAGAGGCAAAAGGTAGTCAGGATAATTTAAAGTTAAGGAAAGCTGGCTAGAAAAAAGTCAAGCTAAGGCTGGGCATTCATAGTTAAGAATAAGCCTCCATGTGTGATTTATTTGGGAGCTGGGTGATGGCCTCCCCCCAAAAGAGTAAAAACCCCAACAACAATGTATTATTATTATTTTATTTGTTTTATTTTTCGAGACAGGGTTTCTCTGTGTAGCCCTGGCTGTCCTGGAACTGGCTTTGTAGACCAGGCTGGCCTCGAACTCACAGAGATCCGCCTACCTCTGCCTCCTGAGTGCTGGGATTAAAGGCGTGCACCACCACTGCCCAGCTACAAAATGTATTTTTAGACAGAAAATATTATCACATTTCCCATTGTGATCTATTTAGAATAAAGGTAGAAACTTGCCAAGTTCTCTTCCAAATCTTCAACATCACACACAAAAGACGTATACAAATCTAAATTAGCATCACTAGAATTGTGACTTTATTTTTTCATAAACTTAAATGCAATGCCTAAAACATTCACTATGCAGAAAGGCTTGGCCTCAAAATAGACTTACTTTTATGCTCTCCAGGGAGTTACCTGGGGACCAAGATACTCAGTTTTTACACGTGTCCTACAGACTGCCACCTTACTCCATCAACTTTTCACTGCATTTTAAGGTTAATTAGTTAATTGAGACAGGGCCTCCCTATGTAGGCCTCACTGGCTTGGAATTTGTCATGATCAGATTGTCCTTAAACTCAGAGATCCACCTGCCTCTGCCCCCTAGGTGCTAGAATTAAAGGTGTGTGCCACCATGCCCAGAGAGTGTTTGTTTGTTTGTTTTTTAAGAGTTTTATTTAGCTCACCATTTTGAAGACTGAAAGTCTGAACAGCATGGAGCTGGTTCTGGTGAGGATCTCCAGGGAAACATCACAACAAAGAAAAAAGATCACATGGAACTGGACACTGGAAGATAGGGAGTGGCCAATCCTGCTCTTTCAGCACAGCTCTTAGGAGAGCTGCCCAGGGCCCCACAGTCTAAAGACAGCAATTGCCAGGACTTACTTATCTTGCATTAAAAGTTCCACCACCTCCACACAGACCACACTGAGAACCAGCCTCCCAACCTGTGGATCCCTGAGCACACACAAACCACAGCACAAGCTACACCTGCAGTACTATATCTTTAAAGTCTCTAGAGTTATTACAGCCGTAAGACATTACCCAGAAATCCATGGCTCTCCCTATCATATACCCACTTCATTATATATCAATGACCTGTGCTTAATAGTGCATCTTTAAATGACACACAGGAGGCCGAAGAGTTAAGAGCACTGGCTGCTGCTCTTGCAGAGGACTTGGCTTCCTGTCCAAGCACCCACATGGTGGCTCACAGACATCCATAACTCCAGTGCCAGGGAATCTGACACATTCTTCTGACTTCAGTGGGCACCAGGCACACACATGGTACACCAAAATACATGTAGGCAAACCATCTGTACACATAAAATGTAAGTGTCACACAAAGAACAGAAATGTTAGGAAGAGTATAAAGGACAAACTCCATAAAATGGTAATCATTAGAAATACCAGAACAGATTTTGGGAGTGGCAAGAAAAAAGAAAAACAAACAACAACATCTACAAAAACCTACTAAATCACTTCAGATTTTATAGCTAAAGTTACTTGGAAGTAAGGAAGTATCGCCGGGTGGTGGTGGCGCACACCTTTAATCCCAGCACTTGGGAGGCAGTGCCAGGTGGATTTCTGAGTTCGAGGCCAGCCTGGTCTACAGAGTGAGATCCAGGACAGGCACCAAAACTACACAGAAAAACCCTGTCTTGAAAAACCAAAAAGTAAAGAAGTACTAGATTTCACATGACAAAGGTTATTTTCCCCCAGGATTACCCAGTCGAACATACATTTAGAAAACACACACACACACAGTCTGATTTATAAATCAGAACAGATCGTGCCACTAAAGAATTTAAAATTAATTCATTTTAATTAGGCACCAGAGGGCCGACTCTGTAGTTAAGAGCACTTGCTGCTCCTGCAGAGGCCCCAGGCTTGGTTCTCCACTCCCACACCAGATGGTTCACAACTACCTGCAACTCCAGTACCACGGGATCTGACACCCTCTGCTGGCCGTCAGACACATTAAAATAAATCTTTAAAGAAGAAAATTCAACTTTTTAAAAACAAACAGGATGATTTCATGACTCTGAGTATGAGAACGTGTATGTTACATAAATTACAAATGATTTGTGTATATTTTAGGAAATATAGAGTTCTAAATACCTCAGGTGAGCCACTGACTTTACCATTAGCTAATGCCTCTAAAGATAAGAAATGGCATTTATCAACACACCTGATTTTCAACTTGGTTGTTTAACAGAAGGAGTAAAGATTATTTGAAGATGGCTGCTTTAATACAGGGGGTATAATCTTAAAAACTCAAAGATGTAATCCTAATTACATACATAAAAAAAACCATTGTAGACAACTTACACTGGACCCAAAACAAAAATTTTTATAAAGAACTGACAGTTCTCAGGTGAAAACTTATAGCCTTAAAAAGAGCGGACGTGATGGGACAGAAGCACAGTGTACTCCACGTGGATGTTAATCCTAAAGAACAAAGCTCTTTTTAACTCGTGGACATTTTCCCTACGTCAGCATTCTACATTTACGGTAGTCCACACGTGTTATGCAGAAAAGGACACTCCAAGTACTCAGTTTTCCAAGGACCAGCCTGGCGATTTCATGGCAAGGACACACATGATTAGGAAGCGCTGTTTGGCAGCCAGAGAAAGCTGCGGCAGGGCAGACCTGTACTAAAGCAATAGTTGATGGGTGTTGCGCCTTCACTGGCCTGCAGGGACTTACTAGGGAAAGCGCTGATTCAAACTCATCAAAATGATAAAGGCAGGCAGGCCACAGAAGGTCTCTGTCTTTCAACCTAACAACAGAGGGAACCCAGTCTTTTCAACTTCGCTCCCTGCAGGCCGGCATGAGTGTGTCCCTCTCTCTCTGGTGAGCTTCTGTCTGTCTGTGTGCTTGTGTAGTGTGAACACATCTCTTCCTTAGTCTTGGTGACTCTTATCTGCCGTCCCTCTCCTTCATGGACAGCTGTCTCTTTCTTACTCAGTAACTCAAGTTCAAGCCCAGATTTTCAGAAAGAAAACATCAGATTACAGACTGGATCAAAGTATTTGAAAACTGTCACAAAATGAGCCAACGAGGCAGAAATTAGGCCGGGAAAGACAACGGCCTAGCACTTGTCTACCATGCACCTGGTCTGAGACATGTACCACAAAACCAAACCCAAGGTTAATTCTTCAAACACCAACTCAAATGTAAAGTGACTAGAGTCAGACCTGGTGGGGCACTGCCAGCCCAGCCCTCCAGGAGGTGAGGACAACTGGGAAGTCAAGACCAGCCTGGGTTATATACGGAGTCCCAGGACAGCCTGGACTGAACAGGTGAGACTTTATCATAAACGAAGTCAAAGCCACAAATTCTCTTCTTTTTCTTTTATTTGCATTGGTATTTTGCCTGCATGTATATGTAAGGGTGTCAGATCTTGGAGTTACAGACAGTTGTAAGCTGCCATGTAGGTGCTGGGAATTGAACCTGGGTCCTTTGGAAGAGCAGTCGGTGCTCCTAACCACTGAGCCATCTCTCCAGACCCTAAAGCCACAAATTTTCAAGTTTAAAACTCACAAGCCCATGTGCCATACATAAGACACAAGACTAATTACCTTAAGGGACTCTGTCCAGACTTAATAGAATGTATTTGAATCATGGAGTTCATTAAAGTTTTTTTAAAATGTACTTATTTTTTTATTTCATGTGTAGGAGTGTTTTGCCAGCCTGTGTGTATGTGAGTGTGCCAGAGAAGAGGGTGTCACATTCCCTGGAACTGGAGTTTCAGATGGTTGTGAGCTGCCCTGTGGGTGCTGGGAATCAAAGCCAGGTCTTCTGCAAGAGCAGCTAGTGTGCTCTTAAGTGCTGAGCCATCTCTCCAGCCCCCGTTTTATTGTTTTTGACATGTGTGTATGTGTGTGTGCCTGTGTGGGGGTGTACATATGCGCATAGGTGCCCGTGGATGCCAGGACTCATACCCCTCAGGAACTGGAGTCACAGGTGGTTATCAAAAGACTGAGAGTGCTAGCAACTGAACTCCGTCCTCTGGAAGTGTGCACGCTCTCAAGTGCCCAGCCATCTCTTCAGTCCTCCAGAGAGCTTATTCCAATTTTAAACATGTTGGTTACAATAAAGGTGTTCAGCAAGAAAAGACACAGACACACCTGAGACCAGAGGCGTAAACTTCTCACAGGAGGTGCCCAGCCTCACAGATTTTGAGCTAAATAGACCAGGGAGAAAAGGAAAAGTCGCTTAGCACACTGGTTACAAACCCAGGCTTTGGACTCACGCCTCTGAATGTATGTCCAACTCTGCTGTGACTGACTGTGTGATCTTGGGTAAGTCACTTTCTCTCAGCTCTTCTCTTCTAAAATGATGAGTTAATGCTGCTGTTGTGTAGGAGTGGCATCGGGATAATGCTTATAAAACACTTAGCCCGGCACCTGGCACCGAGTGAGGACTCAACAGCAGCAGAGCATCGGGAACCAATCTTTCTGTCTGCTAAAACATTCCCTATATAATTATTTTAAAAGATCAAACACGTTCCACTTGGAGAATTTGCTCCACCTGATGACCTCAGAAAGCTCCATGTTTCCCCACACTTTATCACACGTGCATCTAATGCAGACTAGGAGGGGCCAAGTGAACAGGAGAGTAGAGAGGAGGAACTTGTTCGCACACTAACGCTGGCACAGTTGCGTCAAGGTCAAGTCTGGGGCAGAGGTGGCAGCATTTAGCAGTCCAAAGCCAGCAGTGTCACTGGGACAGGCCGTGGCGTCTGTCTGTCTGTCTGTAGCTGCCACTGGCGTCCTCACAGGGTCCTGTGCAGTATGACTCTGGCACTGTTCCTGCCTGCTTACCCTGACCTGATTCACTAACCCTTGCGCCCGTTACACTGGAAGACACGCCTGAACTGGCTTTCCCACTTCCAGAGTCCGGCGACACCTCGAGGAGAGGGGCCGGTGTGCTCACCTTCCCCAACCCCATCAGCAAGAAGGGGGTGGCATTGTCAATTTCTTTAAACAAAAACAGAAACAAATACACAAATACACAGAAAAAGTGCTGCCCGCTTTCAATCTACGGTTTATCCTGGGATTTCTTGCAGCCTTGTTTTAATAAGGTCTGAGCAATTGTTTTCCTAATTTAGAAAATGATCTACTTCTAAGGAATATTATCAAGAAGTGATAACACAGGTGGGTAAGGGCATTTGCTGCCAAGCCTGACAACCTGAGTTCAACCCCCAGGACTCCCCAGAGTGTCCTCTAATCACCACAGGTGTGCCCTGCTAAGTAAGCAAATAATAAAGGAAGGAAGGAAGGAAGGAAGGGAGGGAGGAAGGGAGGGAAACAGGTGTGCTAAGTAAGCAAATAAATAAATAAACAAACAAACAAATAATGGAGTGAGGTAGGTATGCCCCATAAATAAGTAAGCAAATAAAAATAAATCAAGCCAAACAGGTGTGCCCTGCTAAGCAAATAAATAAATAAATGCATGGATGGATGGATGGATGGATGAATGAATGAATGAATAAGCAAGCAAATGAAGTAGAGTAGGTATGCCCAGCTAAATAAGCAAGCAAGCAAGCAAGCAAAGTAAAAACACAGCACTGATCTGTGTGTTCCCAGCAGATGTCCTAGCAGGAGATTTTCACAAAGTGTCTTTAACCAAAGAGCCACCTTGTTTAAGACCACGAATGGCAAAACTGTGGAAGTATCAAAGCGTAAACTCACACACACACACACACACACAGAGAGAGAGAGAGAGAGGGGGGGGGATGCTTTAACAATTTCTGTTTGAACAAATAACTCAGTAAAACATCTACACAACACAACGGTTCACCCTTCTGTTGAACAAGCACACAAGTCAGTGCCCAGTTGATACTGGCTGGTATACACTCCTCTTCCATTCTCCCATCACATTGTACTCCAGTCTCTATTGTGTTTCTGGAGTGCTTTTCCCGTGTCTAAAAGCTCAGTCCGTGTCTCAGTGTCTAAAAGCACAGATCACAGTGTGGACACAGAGTCTGCATGAAGGGCAAACTCGGAGATGAAAGCCTCAGGAGCAAGGAGCCACACGGAGTCCCTGCTGGTCACGTTTTCACCGCCCGTGGTGTCTGTTATCTGTGGTCAGTTATGGATAATAAACAGTTTAACCATCTACACACAAACGGATAGATTGTGGGCAGCAGTCTACTGGAGACGGAGCCCAGAGCCTCCTTGGTGAGCTCATGCTCTTCCACCGAGCTGTACAGCCCAGCTCGACAATGTGTCTTCAACTGTGTAACATTCAGATGAACTCTCCCATCACCACGGTTTGTCCTGTCACCGGGCGAATCGTCTCTTAGCACAGCACAGCCATGATGGAAATCTACCCAGTCTCTAGTCACTTCACAGTGGTCTCGCTCACCAGGCTGTCACAGTGTGGGAGTGCTTACACTCAAACAACCCTTACTTTATTAACAGGAGCCCCCTGAGCTCAAGGATAGCGACTCTGGCAATCTCACGTGAGTACCTACAACTGTTCTATTTTGTTATTAGATGTGGAAATTATCATCTGCCTGTGGATGTGGAGAGGCTGCTTGATGTGTTAAAGAACAAAATACTAATTTCAACAAAATCAAGCACAGTCTTTTCAATTAGTCTTCTTAAATTAAAAAAAAAAAACAACTAAGCATTTGGAAACGTAGATCGATAATGAATGTATACCGAATACACTGAAATTATCTGTAAAAATCCAGACTTGAACAGAGATTTGGCGTTCAGAACTTTAGAGCTCACAATGCCATGTACTAGAGCTATGACAGGACTGAAAAGGCTGAGGCCTTGGAACTTTGGCAGCACAGCTGAGGAACCTGTCTCCTGAGGCCAGGCTGTCCCACCATTGAACAAGTTCATGTGCTCTTCAAGAACGTCAAAATGAAATTGATGTACGCCAAGATGAAATCAACTGAAGGTCACATGACATTACGTAAAGACTTTATAGTAATAAAACAACAACAAACCTAAACCCAGGGCGGGAAACTCAACTCAAACTGGTTTTCGTTTTCTGACTTGTGATAATTCATAAATATCATGGAGTTATCAATACAGAAAAATTGTCAAGAGAGAAGAACCTGTCTGTTAGGTCTATTCCTGTGTAATGCCTAGGATATGTCCTGAAGTAAAAAGCGTGCTCCTGTAAGTTAGGTGCTATCTCACTGGGGACCAATTGTGATGTGGTACTGTTTGTCATCCCACAGAAGGCAACTTCTATAAAAAAGTCATCTCTATCCATCAGAAAAATTACTTTTGGTCACCTTATGCTAAACATAGTGGGAGTTTTTACTAAGAGGAATGAAAGAGAAACAGTTACAAAAATCTAACTTTTTGAAAATGAGATAACTCAAGTTCACCCTCCAAATGAGCTGTTATGATGAGAGGCCTAGAGGTAGCACAGAGAGGGACCGAAAGCGACTTCTGAATCACTACTCCATCAGGAGGAGTACGCTGTGAAGGCAGTCCACACACTGGAAGTAAAAATGGAGCTAACAATTTCCATCAAAAGAAGGGACACGAACGAAGAGAAAACAGAAGTGTGTGCACAGGGAACCAAAAGACAGAGAGAGCGACAAACCAGAAGGACCCATGCTGCTGCTTCTCCTCTTCCGAGGCTGACGGAGGTGCAGGGACAGCCGTACGGTCGGTCGCATGGCCTGAGAGGCTGAGACGGCTGTAACAAAGCCTTGTTTTGTTACAAAGCATCGCTCACACCTAATAAAACCACACTGTCCCTGACCAACAAGACTGTGGAGAAAAGCCTTAGGAAGAGCGAATGAGTATAAAGAAAACAGCAAATACACTGTCTCACTAAATGTCCACAACAAATTCCTTAGCTACTAACATTATGCCCATTTTATAGACCAACAGTCCCTCAGATTTACACAAGTTTAAGCATTGTCTAAGTCATACAGTGACATGTAACACGGTGCATATTTCTTCTCCCACCTGAAGTTACTACCTGTCCTGATCTGCTACTGCCCATAAGCATCATTTCAGAACATGAAAGCCTAAAGGTGCCAAGTGCTTTAAATACTAGTTAGATGTGGCCTTTCACTTCTGTTGTTACTCAGATGCCAATACTGCTACAGCAGACAATGTTTTCATGAGGCTGAAAAACAGATTAACTAGAAGACAGTGTGTAGAGCGTCAGAAAGCACTTCAGATGTATTTATTTCAACATCACAATAGTACTTAGTAGGTATTTTGTTTTGAGGTAAATTGAGGCACAAACAGGCTTTTAAAATAGACAACATAAGCTATTTCTGTGCCATAGCCCTAATCCCAACATGGTTCTGATTACCAGTACCAAACAAAAGCACTAGATACAGGTTTTGGACAGCTTTCAATAACCATTGGTGATTATGGGCACAATGACAACATGCTTCCAGAATATATGATATTCAGTCCATAATGTTGGCTATTTTCATTCATTTAGTAAGTGTTTATTGTCATCATAAGCTAAGAACTCAACAGAACGTGGCAGTGTTATCTAAATGTTCAGAACACAGTCCAAGAAAACGAAGACAGAATAACCATACAATGTAGACATCTAGTACACGCCGGTAGACGCAGCATCAAATGAGCAAAGGGGAATTGCTCTCAGGGATCGAGACACAGCAGGAGGAATTACCTGTGCCTAAGGTACTCAGAGATGTATGAAAGGAAAACCTCAACTGTATCTTTCTTTTTCTAATGTGCGTGTATGTGATTTGTATGCATGAATCTTCCTCAATTCTTCTCTATCTTAATTTGTTAGAGCAGGATCTCTCAAACCCAGAGCTCACTGATACAGCTAGTCTGACTAGTCAGCTTGTCCAGGGGTCCTGTCACAGATCATATCACATCCACCCCTCATGTACATGGATGCTAGGGATCTGAACTCTGGTCCTTACACTTGAGTGACAAGCACTTTAACTACTGAGCCATCTCTCCAGACCTGCAAGAGAATCTAAAAAGACTTATGGAGGGTTCTGGCAAGCCTCTTCCAAAATCACTCCCGTAGAAAGGCTGGGTCCTCACTATGAAATTGTTGCGGCAGGACAGAGTATGTGTTAGCACAATTAGTGTGGCTTGGGTGAATGAGAGAGGGAGAAAGAGAAAAGGGTCGAGGTGGGCACGGGGGGTCAAACCCTGCAAACAAAATGGGAAGCAGTGGCAACGGAGACCACGCGTGCAGCTGAATTGTACAGCTAACATGGCTGTAAGGTTCTGGGGGGCAGACCTGTGAATTCCTTTAAAAATCCCTGTTCAGAAAGGCCCAGCATGGCAGCACACGCCTTTAGTCCCAGTGCTTAGAAGGTAGAGGCAGAAGGATCTCTGTGAGTTCAAGGCCAGCCTGGTCTATACAGCCAGTTACAAGTCAGCTAGGTCTACACAGTGCGTCAAAAATACATAAATTCCTAAAGAACAACAAAAAAAGGGGGTGGCGGGTCTTTAGTTAAGCATGACTGACCAGAACATTCTTCCTGAAAACTTACACTAAAAAAATCAAAGGCAGGCTGGTGAGATGAAAGGTAAAGGAAGGACTTACTGCACACGTGCTGGACCATCTGCACTTGATCTCAGCATCCTACAAGGTGGCAGGGAAAAAAACTCTGTGTGTGTGTGTGTGTGTGTGTGTGTGAGAGAGAGAGAGAGAGAGAGAGAGAGAGAGAGAGAGAGAGAGAGAGAGAGAGAGAGAGTGAGTGAGTGAGAGAAGAGAAAGACACACACACACACAACAATTTTTTTTTTTAAAAACTGTAGGCCTGAACATCCCTTTCTTGAGGATTCCCTCCTTGAGGAAGGGAAGAGGCTGGCTCAGGGGGTATAGTGCTCGCTGTACAGACACAAGGACCTGGGTTAGCACAGCAGCACCCACATAAAAGCCGGCCGTAGTGCTAGGATCATGGCCCCAGCCCCGGGTGAAAGGCAGAGGTAGGCAGGCCTCAGGGCTCTGGCCAGCCATTCCCGCAGAAAGCTAAGCCCTAGGTTCACTAGAAACCCTGTCTCAAAAACCAAGGCAGAGAGAAAGAGAGGAAGACGCCTGCTGACCTCTGGCCTCCATACCTACATGCCCAGGTTGGTGCTTGCATGCAAACAAACAGATAAAATAAACAGGATGGGGAGGAGGTAGATAAATTAAATCTTAAAAATGCAAGTCGTGGCTAAATCAAACCAAAATGCCTAACTGCTCAGAATGAAGAAGCCTGTCCCTAAGAAGAAAATGCAGCTCAGAGATTATCTGACATGTCCAACTTTCAAAGAATGTTCAGACTTGGTAGACAGCTGCAAATGCATTAACAAGCACAAAGCACAAAAAAATTAACATGGGGTAATTACCTGAGGAATTATGGGCAACTCCTAGGTCAAATAAACATTTTTTGACATTTTATATCGTTAAAATTATATTTAAATGTGAATGTCAAATGATATAACTGAAGGGTCTCCTCAGGGAAAAATATACAAAGTACTAAATATGAAAAAGAAAACAGGAAATCATCTTATCTACAAGAACTGTAGCAAACTTGCAACTTTTTAAAAGTCACATTTTTGTGGGCACAAATTCACCAACTAAATATAATCTAATTAGCATACTTCTACAGTCTAAACCAAGAACCTGATTCCAGAAAAAGAAAACACTTCAAAGCACAAGATTAAAACCACAAACTACATCAGGATTTATTTAACTCTTTTCAATTAACGAAGCTCTTTTCATCTAGAAACTGAAGCTGTCCACCTTGGTTTGCTTTTACAGAGGGTGGTGATCCACGACAGACTTTCACCTACCAACTGTGCAACGATGGTGTGAAAATAATTAAAGCAATTATTACAAGATTTAAGGCAATTAATAATATTTAAAATCATTTATATTGTGACAAGAAATAGAGTCAGAAAGCAGCAACCAAAGAAGACCCCAAGTATCTGTCACTGAGTGTCCATCATTCGAGGGGACACGGGGGAGAGACGCTGGAGACAAGGACCTCCGTCCACGCATCTGCAGCACAGGAGGAGGTACGAGAACTGTATGGTGAGGGCTGGGTGTGTGACTCAGGCATGGAGCACTCACCTAACATTGGCAAGGCCAGAGATTCTGTTCCTAGAACCAGAAAAAAAGAAGACGGAGGAAAGAAAAAAATCCGATACAGTAGCTTGAACAGGAGGGGTGCATGCCTGTAATTCCAGCACTACAGAGTCCTGAGGATTGCTTCAGGTTCAAAGCCAGCCTGGCCTGCACAGGGAGCACCAGGCCAGCCAGGCTGAGGAGTGACAAGAAGTGCCTAGTGGAGGTGGCACATCTAGGACATAAGTAACCACGGGCAATTCGCAAGAGCAGGACATGCTGTGGGATGTTCTGTATGTCCTGTGGGAGCCCTTCTTGGGTTCTTTGTGGCGTTACCCAGCAGGTCCGCATAGAGGATGATTAGGACCATGGGCCTGAGTGCAGGTGTCTGAGATGGTCTGCACTTGGCTGTGCTGGGGGATGGTCTGTATGTCAAGTTGTTCTGATTGGTTAATAAATAAAACCTGATCGGCTGTGGCTAGGCAGGAAGGATAGGCGGGACTAACAGAGAGGAGAAATAAAAGGACAGGAAGGCAGAGAGAGACACTGCAGCCGCCGCCATGACCAGCAGCATGTGAAGATGCCGGTAAGCCACCAGCCACGTGGCAAGGTGTAGATTTATAGAAATGGATTAATTTAAGCTATAAGAACAGTTAGCAAGAAGCCTGCCACGGCCATACAGTTTGTAAGCAATATAAGTCTCTGTGTTTACTTGGTTGGGTCTGAGCAGCTGTGGGACTGGAGGGTGACAGAGATTTGTCCTGACTGTGGGCCAGGCAGGAAAACTCTAGCGACAAGGACAACTGAACTCAACCACGGACACGAACGCAGGGGGAGCTAAGAGAGGGCCTGGACACAAACCCAGAGACCAGCTTCAGTCCCAAAGGCAATACAAGTGCATTCAAAGAGATGGGAATAAAAGTCACGTCTGCTCTCTCCTTGCTTCTGCTCTATGAATTTTCTCACAGTGAAAAATAATGGGGAAAACATACATGCAAAATCAAAAAGAAAAAGGAAAAGCGTCTAAAAAGAACTTCCAGAGAAGAAAAAAAATAATACATTAAAAGAAAGTTATCCATAATTTAAAAAGCACTTTACTAAAGAATCATGTATTTCAATTAATGTTCACATTATTTTAGTTAACCTAATTCCGTTATCTGAGAGAGAACAAGAGCATACAGTTTCTGCACTCCCTTTCCAGTGACAAGCTCACAGAAAAGTCAGTCACAGCCACAAACCTGTACACAGGCTGAGTGCACCGGTCCTCACGCTGTGAGCAAAACCGACCACTAACTGTCAGATAACTATGCTGAAACACACCATGGTTTCACTTACAATCAAGAAAACTTCATGACAGACACCATAATATTTTCAGTAAGCTGAGACATGTTACTATCCCAGTGTGTCCTCTAGACACCAGGACACTTGATGGCTTGAAAAGTTAATGTCTCCTAGGTCAGAGCAAAAAGTCACAAAAATTACAAAGAATTTATACCCACAACTTTTCAAAGTTTCTTCTAAATTATTTGGTTATAAGTTAATAGCTTTATAAATAGGGATTGAAAATAAATATATATTGAAAATACAATATTAATATATGTCCAAATTCAACAGTATAAAAAAACATGAATATATTACACCATATAGTTATTGAGTTTATATTCTCAGAAATTCGAATACTCTCATTTGCACCAAAAATAAAATATTCCTTTCTCTAATAAATTCTTATGACTGTTCTACAGCTGTGAATGGAATCCATGTTTCCGGTGCACACAGAATTACTTGTTATAAATGAAAAGTGTTCACTAGTCTAACATCAGCAAGCCCCAGGGCCTTTACCCTCACTGTCTTCTGAGACCTTATAACCAAGGTCAGAAGATGCCTGTGTTCTCCCATTACTTCCCCACCTGAAACATCTGAGCAACAGCCATGTCCTGCCTCTAATGTCCAGAAGGATGAACTGCTGAATTCACTAACCCCATTTATTTACTACCCAGAAGTTTCATGGCTATATTGTGTGCTGTATGCATGTGTGCAAATACATGTTAGCCCATGCAGCATGCACACACCTGTGGAGAGCAGAGGGTGGGTAGGGTGTCTTCCTCTATCACTCTCCATCTTATTTATTAGGCTGCATGTGTGTGCATATCCACATGTATGCACTGCAGCACGTGTGGCATGAGTAGATTACCTCTTTCCTCCACAGGTTCTAGACATCAAACTCATCATCATGCTTTCATTGCAATCACTTGGATCTGTTAAGCCACACTGCCAGCCCTCCACCTTATCTTTTCTGAGACAGGCTTCTCAATGACCCTGTAACCCACCAATGCAGCAAGCAGCCAGCAGGCTCCCAGAATCCTCTCGTCTGTCTCCCCAGCGCTAGGATTACAGGTGCACACCACCACACCCAAGTTTTTGTAGGAGTGTTGGGGAACTGAACTCAGCTCCTCATATTTGCACAGCAAGGACTTAACCATCCGAGCCACTTCCCCACCTGACTATGTTTCATACGTGATTATTTGTACCTGGGTGCAGGAGGGGAAGAATCTGAAATGGAGTCACAACAACACCCTCCGCCCTCTGAAGCAGCTGTGGCATGATACAAAAACAAAGGACCACAGTCTTAGTACAAACTCTGCTATTTTCTGAGCGATCTTCCTCCCGTATCATTTCAAATCACTGCATCTATCCTCCAAAGGCACACATAGGAAATCATGGTGCTGGTGCTGGTGCTGATGGTGTTGGTGGTGGTGCTGGTGGAGGTGGTGGTGCTGGGTGCTGGTGCTGGTGCTGGTGCTGGTGCTGGTGCTGGTGCTGGTGGTGGTGCTGATGCTGGTGGAGGTGGTGGTGCTGGTGCTGGTGGTCCTAGCAGAAGTAGAGTGTGGGGTGGGGTGGGTGGAGAGTGACTGCAGTCACATGACTACACAGCTGAGAGGCACTGGGGGAGACCTCCAACCCACATCTTCCTGTGACTGCAGTCACAACCAAGGGGAAGAACACACATTGCTTTGCAAGCTGTAATTTCAAGACATTTATTTAACCAACACTTCAACAGAGACTACCATGTGTGTCTGCAACTCTTTGGAGCACTCCACGATCCATTTAACCCTCTTTATGATACAGGTACACACTACATCTGTCAGCAACTGTCTGGAGCACTCTACGATCCATTTAACCCTCTTTATGACACACGTGCACACTACCTCTGAGAGATGAAAATATTAAGGTGGGAGAATCCCCTACCCAAGCCACACACTAATTAAGTGGTAGAAACAGGAAACAAATACAGATAGCCTGACCTCAAAATCCATGCTCTTAACCACTCTGCTAAGAAGTCATGTAGTGTGGATGCATAATTGTGATTTTCAGTATACGTCACCCTGACCATGTGTTAGATTAATATCTAAAATTTTATTAACAGAAGAATTATATTTGGGAATGAGAGCAAGTCAGCACCAACTGGAAGAAAAAGAGGCCATGAATTTGAAAGAGAGCAAGGAGGGTAAGAGGAGGGGTTAGAGGGAGGAAAGGAGAGAAGGAATAATTATAATCTCAAAAAATGAAAAATGATAGGAAATAAAAAAAATGCAGATACTTAGAACAGTGTTTACTGCTCATATTCATAAAATAAATCATAAATAGTAACATTCACGAAGGTGTCTCACAGGTCAGTCAGAACGTTATTATTTTTAATTCTGTGAAATCCACACATACACAACAGGCTATTATATATGAAATTATTACAATAAGCAACATACTATACCTAAATGTAACTTTGCAGAAACAGACGACACAACTTTGCTTTTGAACTTTCAGACATTAGAGGACAGCTTTCGCTGCTGCTGCCACCAAGTTTTACTCTGCGAGCTGATTACAGTATCGACGGCTTAGTTAACAGTCCTATACCTAACAAAAATATCTATTATTAATGGCATCCATTTATTAGTATTCTCCACTAAAGCATATGTATCAGTTCTTCCCAAATTTATTGGCATAATTTTATTTGCAGCACTATTTTAAATCCTTAACAAACTGGAGACACTATTAAAAATGACTCTTGCCGGGCGGTGGTGGCGCACGCCTTTAATCCCAGCACTCGGGAGACAGAGCCAGGCGGATCTCTGTGAGTTCGAGGCCAGCCTGGGCTACAGAGTGAGTTCCAGGAAAGGCGCAAAGCTACGCAGAGAAACCCTGTCTCAAAAAAAAAAAAAAAAAAAAAAAATGACTCTAACTATATGGAGGATGTGAGATCAAACCAATTCAGAGTTACAGGAACCAATTAAAACAACAAAGCAAACGTCCTCTGGGGACACAGGACAAACACCAACAACAGAAGGAAGAGCCTCCAAGACTTCTGCAACTCCTCTTACAAGACAGACAATGAGCTACATTTGGAAATAATTCCCAGACGTGTTAATACTAAAAGTAACTTCTCCATGAAGAGAATTACGCAAAATAAGCATGTCTTACCAGCCAATTCAGACAGTGCTGGGTGAAAAGAAAAGACATTTGAAGACAACTTTATTGTCTCACAATTTCTTAAAGTTCCAAGGGAACTGTTATGTTAGTATAAAAACATTAAAGAAAATACAAAAACAAGGGAAACTTAGTGAAGCACTTCTCAACTGGAAGGTGACCGGAAGAGAGGAGCTCAAACTAATCGGAGATGAAAGGGGGGAGTCAAGTGCAGAAGCATTCCCGGATCCTACAGTAAAGATTAATCATATAGAATAACCGTAAAATGAGGGTCTATCTACGATGCCTTTATATCGCACTTTTCTGTACAAACACAATGAAGGGTTTCTTTCCACTATAAATACACACACAGTTTTTGTTGGTACAATTTACTACGCGCTTTCTCAGCCCTGGGATATTTTTGTACTCAATCTCAAATTGGAACTGGGATGCTATCTGTTTTCAAAATGTTGAGTTACTGGCAGAAACATGGCTCCACGTCTAATAGTACTTTCTCTACCCCAAGTCTTTTTAAGCACTATTCTTATTTAGATGTAACTAAAACCACCCGTATACTTGAAAGTATAAATCAAGGCTTACAGGATATACTATTCACTGATCCAATGGATCAAAACTTGTCTCTAGTAATGAGAATGGCCCTGGTGTTTATCCAGCACTTTATCTTATGGTTAAACAGATTAATTCCTATTTATTATTTATCCATTTTATTTTAAGGAATTAGCATTCCAAAGTTAGCTGCATAATGAATGCTATTTTCTCACCACTGAAAAAGCAGAGAAATGCTCCACAAAGCTATATTCCCAAAACACTATGTCCCAAACTTTCCACTACTACATGCAGCCACCTTGCTTATCCGATTGCCATAGTATTACAACACTTATGTCCAAGGAGCTCTTAGGTCGCGGTCTCACACAACACCAAAATGTCCATGTGCTTCACTCCATCTCGTTATGCAGGCACTCAGCAGTTTCACATCACAAGAAGGGCAGGTTCAGTTCCGTGAGACACTGTGGAGAGCCAGGAATGGGGTGCATGCATGTAATTCTAACATTCAGGAGCCTGAGACAGGAGTGAGGTGACGGGAGGGGGGAGAGGTCACGGGCAACCTAGAGGACAAGGCAAGACCTTGCTACAAAATAACGCTGAAGAATAACCACGATCACACCATTTCATTAGAGTGTATCATTATACTGTTCTATATTATTGCTGTTAATCTCTTACTAAGTAACCTAAATTATAAATTGTTTTTTATTACACGCATGCAAATAAAAAAAAAAAAGAACAGCACATGTATGTTTCAGCCATCCATTTACTAGCATGTCTTAGAATACATCTCGTCCAGAGACGAGGAGGGAGGGATTAATATAAATGTTTGATGATAGAATGCAACTATGGACTTCATGTCAAGGACGACAAAGACACAGGTGAACTATCAGTGTATCCACTTTCCTCACAAAGCCATCTAGGTAAAAAGAACTACTCTGTGCTTATTCTGGTTCACACATATGCAAAGAAGTCAGCTTTTAAAACTTCATTAACCACTCTTCAAAATTATTCCCTACTTCTAATATATAACAAAATTTTCTCAAACACAGACCTCTAAAAAGAAATCCCCCTCTTCTTTGCAGAAGCTATCCATATAAAGGATCACGGTCTCATCTATGTACAGTGCTGTCCACAGATCTCATTGGTTGAATTACTGCTATTGAATGAACTCATCCTGTAAATCTCTATCAAAAGACTGCAGCCAAAGCAATGTGGCTGCAGATGCAGCAGGGCATGTGCTGCAGCCAAAGCAATGTGGCTGCAGATGCAGCAGGGCATGTACTGCAGCCAAAGCAATGCGGCTGCAGATGCAGCAGGGCATGTGCTAGCGGCTCCGACCCCAGCCAGGTCCAACCCCCAGCATCGGAAAACAAAATGACCGAGACTTTTAAGAGTTCTTCTAAGAGTTAATACACACTGTATTTGAAACCAAGTTCCTCCTCTTCATTGTCAAGGACCTTCTCAAACTCGCTCACTTATTTACTAGATAAAACTTGTTAAGACAGCAAGAAGCTCACTAATTTATGTGGGGATTAGCAAAATCCAAATAAATGAGAATCATCAGCACCCAGAAATTTAATGTGCATATTAACAGGCAGAAACACATCTTTTTCTTTGTCTCCTGGAGTCAAGACCTTACTATGTAGCCCAGGCTGGCCTTTAATTCCCTGTCTTCCTGCCTCAGCCTCCCATGTACTGGGATTACATGTATGCACCACCATGCCCAAGCAGGATCACATAATTAAGTTGTCCCAAACCTTCTGACTCTTCAGTGGCGTCACTCTAACCTCTGTAAGGCTTCTACAGCACATCATGTTTTCCTGGTTCTCATTTGACTCATTCTCTGGCTCTGGTCCCACTGCCCAGCCCTCCTTCTCTGTCATCTTCTCAGTATTTGCCCAAACGTAGGATGCACATGCTTTAGGTAGCATGCACTTAACAATCATATTATGAGAAAGTCTCAGGGCTTCTACTTCTCATTCTCCCCCGACCCCGCCACCATGCATGCGTGCGTGGTGCATGTGTGTGTTTGTGTGTGTACATGGTACACGCACTCGTGCCAGATTGCATGTGTGACAACATGTGGTGGTCCAAGACCTTGAGGAAGTCAGTTTTCTCCTACCGTGTGGATTCTAGGGAGCGAAGTTAAGTCACTAGACTTGACAGCAAACCTCTTTACCCACTGAGCCATTTTGACCGTCTATTTTCTCCCTTAATACAATGCATTCAACTAAAAGAGTAGTTTAAAGGCTGGTATTAAGGAGATAATTAAATTTTGGACTGGTCCTCTAAAAACTGAATGTCACAAACTACTCTGACCAGAACCATGGCTACTTTTTTTTGTTTGTTTGTTTGTTTTTTGTTTTTTGTTTTAGACAGGGTTTCTCTGTGTAGCTTTTGGAGCCTGTCCTGGAATCCGCTCTGTAGACCAGGCTGGCCTCAAACTCACAGAGATCCACTTGCTTCTGCCTCCCGAGTGCTGGGATTAAAGGCGTGCACCATCACTGCCTGGCAAACGATGGCTACTTTAAAACCAATTTTTTCCTCCACATCTCCTGGTATCTCTGCTGACCCCAAATTCTAAAGTAAACTAGATGTTTCAACTTAGAGAATTATACTCACATATCAACTTCAATACTCTAACTAAATAAATTCATGCTGTTCTGAATCATCACCCCCACCCTCATCCCCGACTGACAACCTCACCATCAAAGTCAACCAAGGGGTTGGCAATATGGCTAAAAGTGTAAAGGCACTTGCAGCCACACCTGATGACCCGTGTTCAATCACCAGAACACACGATGGAAAGACAGAATCTATAATCATTACACCTGCCTATTCGGTCAGCTTTTCAAGAGCTTCTATATTCTAGACCCAACCCAGCTAATAGTTCTGTGATGTTTTGGTGTATCTAGACTCCAAGTGTTCAAATAGTAGCTCCATTATTTGGGCTTATTGGATATACCTAGCCTGTAACTCAGAAAGGCATTTATAAAAAGAAATGCTTGTTATGCATAGCATACAGTTGCATATCATGTAATAAAATGATTGGTGCATAGTAGGAGATCAATAAATAATGGTGCTGTTAATCATTTATGATCCTACACTCAATCTTTGATCCTAGTTTGCCGACTGTCAAAAATACACCCAGGAGCTGGAGAGATAGTCCAGCCATTAAGAGTACATATGCTCTTCCAGAAGACTGGAGTCCAAGTCTCAGCACGCACATCAGACAACTCACAACTCCATCTCCAGAGGACCTGACTCCTCAGGCAAGTGTACAAAACACACACACACACACACACAATTTTTAAATAAATAACTTTTAAAAAATATGTATGGATAACTAGACTGAATTGGCTCTAGAATATTTGATCTTTCAATTTTTTGAATATTACCTATATTTAGTAACATTATTTTATTTTTGCCTATTTCCTCACTCATAAATTTAAGATGAAAATACCCACAAATCACTGGGCTTGTTATAAAGACTATAAATGCATATAGATTAGAATACTATCTTATACAGAAATGTTACCCATTGCTTACTAAGATCCAATTACATTATTACATTTATTCATGTTTGAAGCATACCTATTTGTACAGGCAAAAATAAATAAAGGTAACTACTATCTTCTCTAACCAAGTTATGCTGTGTAAAAAAACTACAAACTACTACTATTTTGTAATTTTTTTTACTAAAACACTCCACATATCAGAGTACAGTTATACACTGTTGTTATATGTGGGTAACTTAGTTTATACATCCACTGTGTAACCTGCAAAGCATCAACCAAATGAAAACTGTGGGTTCTTTCTCGTTACTAAGACACTTTACCTGGAGGTGTGGCTCCATTGCAGAATGCTTGCTGAGTATACACAGGTTCCTATTCTATCTCCATCACTGGGGGAGTGGCAGGGAGAAGATGCTGAGGGTGCCTTATCACAAGCCAGGCCCTTTGCAGAGTCAATATCCTACAATGCACAGCATAGAGTCTGTCTCCGTATGTCTCTGTCTCTCCCTCCCTCCCCCAAATACATACAGTTCAAAATGCCAATAGTGTACAAAGTGAGAAGACCTGGTTTCAAAACAAAAGCAAAAACAAACAACAACAGAAACCTAGAAGCCCAGCTGTAGGGCTGAGATTTAGCTCATACAGCAAAGTGTCTGCCTAGCATGCATGAGGTCTTGAGTTTGATCCCAGAACCACATAAACCAAGGATGGTGACACACACTTGAGATGGAGGCAGGAGGATCAGAAGTTCAAGGTCATCCTCAGCTACTACATATCAAGTTCGAGGCCAGCCTGAGTTATCTGTCTCAACATACAATATTTCAGCTCTGTGAGTTATTAGCTAGTGACCTTCAGGTTCTAACACTTCTCTGAGAGACATAAGGGTGTACTGTGTTATACTGCAAGACTGTCAGCAGGGAAAACAGACAGAAGCACTGAGCAGTGGGCTAAAATATCAGTTAGCATACTTGAGAATAAGAGTTCTGTCACAGACAGGGCTCTGTGGACTTCTCACAGATAATTTCAAACTATAAATCACTCATGGCATGGAAATTGATTTATTTCTGAATAATCTATTCAAGTTTAAGGAACTTTAAGGTGGAATTCTTACCTTTATGAATTTTGTATACTTAACCTATATATATTATATACCATTCTGAACGACCTGCTTACCACAACAGATCACCCATTACAGTGTGAAAATTGCCAAAACAAATTCTGAAAATTTACTTTGTGCCTCAAAGAAGTTTTTAAATGTTATAAGCTATCTAAGAGTAAAACAAAATATATAAAAAAGCACATGGACTGACAGGCAAAATTCATACAAATCCTGAGGCAACAAATACACACTAACAGGATCTAGATGAAACAAAATTAGGAAGATAAAAGTGAGGGAAAATCACTGTTTTAATTAACAGAATCCTAGCTATGCAATTAGTATCACCTAAAGGCAATAAGCAATATACTTAAAGAACACCAGCAAAATTACAGGTACTATCATTTCTCATTTTAGCAATACTTGGCTAAATTTCTAATTCAGATGATGGCAACACACTTTAACAGGTTTAAGGACCATTTAAGTGATATTTTAAATGCATATTACATTTAATGGACATTTATTGAATTCTTGATTTCCACAAGCCATCTTAATTTCCCTAAATGCTGTGAGACGGAATCAGACCAAAAGGACTGGTACCCAACAGTCGGACTACTTTGCCAAAAAGGCTGAGCTCCAGCACACCCAAGGTGTGTTACAAGCAACTTTTTAAATGCACAAATGTAGCAATTATTTTTAAGCCAAGGATTTTAAGACAAGAGCAGTTCCTATCTATAAACAAGACATTAGTTTCGCAAATGCAGCAGGTTTAAGATCCTTTTCTAAAGTAACAGTATCTCTCTCTCTCTCTCTCTCTCTCTCTCTCTCTCTCTCTCTCTCTCTCTTTGATTAGTATCTTCACTTGCAGTTAGTTTCAGAACGGAGCTTGCCCACACTATCACTCTCAGGATCTCAGGAACTCCATTACTAGTTTTTAGTTGCATTAAGGAAAATGAACACGTGTAAAACAAGGCACAGTGTGCACAGAATGTTTGCTGATGCTCCCACAGACTGAGAAATTCACAAGCAAGTCAACTCTGTTTTGCTACCCCAGGGAACTAAATAGAAAAGAGAATTAGTGCTACTCCTTCAAATGAGATGAACACTAAATACCTTTACACTCACAGGATATAACAGATGGAGAGCGTGTTTTCACTTCAGAGAGGAATGGTCAGAGTACTCTTGAAAAGCCCACATGATATGGCCAGAAATGGTGGCTCACATCTTTAATCCCTAGCACTCTGGAGGCAGAGACAGGCAGATGTCTGGGAGTTCCAAGCCAGCCTGCTCTACATACCAAGTTCCAGAACAGCCAAGGCTATAGAGAGCTTGTCTCAATTTAAAAAAAAGAGAGAGAGAGAGAGAGAGAGAGAGAGAGAGAGAGAGAGAGAGAGAGTGAGTCATATGACACAAAATGGTACTGTCCTCTTCTTCAGAACAATCCATAAAAAGAACTCCTCCAGCCAGGTGCTAGTGGCTCACATCTTTAATCTCAGCACTCAGGAGGCAGATGCAAGTGGATCTCTGAGTTCGAGGCCAGCCTGGTTTACAAAGCAAGTTCCAGGACAGCCAAGGCTATACAGAGAATCCCTGTCTCAAAAAACCATAAAAAAGAAGAACTCCTTCAACAATGTACATATCACAGTAAACTGGTTTGCTATACACAGCTCTTTTACCCCTAGAAATCTCCTCCATCCCACTTCCCTTATCCTCAGACTATGAGTCTGACAATACAGCCATTTCCATTTGTCTCCTGCTTCTCCATCACCTCCTTTAAGAGGCACCACATCTCAACTCATGGCAATCCAGGAATTAGGAGTCCCTAGGTAGAACTATTTCTTCCCACTTCTCACTTCCTCTCTAGCTTGGAGCATTAATGTAGATCAACTGGAAAAGTGAAAAAAAAAAAAAACAAAAACTTACCTTCATTCCATCACCATCTCTCCATCTTTCACCTCAACTCACTTGCCTTCACATTTTCTACTCCACAGCCTTTGCTGCCCCAACCATTGATAATAAAAATCACAATGGCTCAGTGAGTAAGGGTGCTTGCCAGATGACCTGAGTTCAATTCCCAGAGTTCCTATGGTGGAAGGAGAGAACTGACCCCTCAAGCTGTCTCACAGCCTCCACATGAGCACCACCACACATCTACATCACCAGAGAACTCAACATGAGCAGCACCATACATCTACATCACCAGAGAACTCCACATGAGCAGCACCACACATCCACATCACCAGAGAATTCCACATGAGCAGCACCATACATCTACATCACCAGAGAACTCCACATGAGCACCACACATCCACATCACCAGAGAACTCCACATGAGCAGCATCACACATCTACATCATCAGAGAACTCCACATGAGCAGCACCATATATCAACATCACCTGACAGCTTAAATTTTACAGGCTTGAAGACCTTTGTTTTCTGTCCAAAAAAATAAAAAATAAATAAAATAAAACAAAATCATGGTCTGAGAGGTCTTGAATATATCTTAGAAAACAAGATATTAGCTAGCATATAAAAAAGAAATCAGGACTTCCTTTTGCAAGATTAATGCCACCCCTCCAAAAAGAGACTCATGAAACAAAGATATTCTCAAAGCAAGAGGTGGTGCCACTTAATTAGTATGTGTTGATGTACTGTGATATTTACAGAGAAAATAGACCTTCAGAATGTCACCAACTATTAATTTTTAATTTACTAATTACAGCTCCAGAAACCTCAAGTGCTAAATACAATCAGAATACAGTCTATTACATTAATTATAAACACATGTAAGAGACTAATAAGCACACACAGAGAATCACTAAAGTTCATATGTAAGGACAACGATTTTCAATCCTACCTTGAAGAACATCTAAATTAAAAGACAAGTTTTCAAGATTTAAAAATGGCTTGCAATATTATACACTATTCAAAATACAGATAGCTCTTTATATGTTAACTAAATAGTTGTGGTGATCTGAATGAGATGTCCTCATAGGCTTGGGCATTTGCATACTTGTCCTTGTTTTAGTCACCTTTTGGGGTAGTTTAGAAGGTCTGGCCTTGCTGGAAGAAGTGTGCTTCTTCTTTGAGGTTTCAAAGGCCACATGTTATTCCCATTCTCTCTGCCTCTTGTATGTGGTTCGGGATAGGAGCTCTCAGCCCTGAGCTTCCAGCTTTGGTCACTATGCCTGCACGCTACCACACTTCTCTGCCTTGATGGTGATGGGCTCATTCCTCCAGAACTGGAAGCCCAAATAAACCTCTACTTTTACAAGTTGCCTTGGTCATGGTATTTTATCAGAGCAATAGAAAAGGAACGACTACTGAAGGTGGTACCCAGTGCGAGGCACTTCTGTGACAGACCTGGCCATGTTGTTTGGAGAAATGTGGAAGACTTTGGGCTAGAAGAGTGGTTGTCGTTGCAAGTGGAGCTTAATAGGCCATCCAAGAACAGGAGCTTGGAAGGCAATAGTGCTGGGAGCTGTAGAGATTTCCGAGGGCAACAATACAACCAACTGGGCTAGAGGCCATTCTTGTGATATTTTGGCAAAAGATGTGGTTGCTTTTTGCCCTTGTCCTAAGAACTTGCCTAAGGCTAAATTTCGAAGTAATGGACTAATTCTTTGGCAGAGATTTCGAGACAGCCTAATATTGACTCTGTCACATAGTTACTAATAATCACCGAGGCAGATTTATAATGAAAAAGACCAAGTGGGGCAGAAAGAAATACAAAATGTATAGTTAGAAGAGAAAAAAAGAACACCAGGAAACAATGTTGCAGTCAAGTCTTGAGCTGAGAGAGATAAGGATATTCAGGGAAGGCCTGATCTGCACCGGAATAAAGGGAAAGATGCCCTCGGGGCAAGACCACACCCAGTTAAGCTTCCAACTTGTGAAAAGGCCTGAGAAATGTTCTGCTGCTAAAAAGAAACAATAAAGAGCTGCTGTGAATGTGACTCAAGAATGCCGGTATCATCCAGCTGGTGCTGGCTTTAGAGTTGTAAAGGACACATGAAGAAGGGAACCATGGAATTGTCCTCTCCAGTTTCAGAGCATAGGAGCCAGAAATGGGGAGAGAGTCTCTGCAAGGCCAAGCAAAGTCTGGGTTGAATTGGGGACCCCAAGATATTGGAGAGTCAGAGCCGTGGGATGCATGCCAAGGAGAGGTGCATACAGAGAGTAGAGCCAGCACGAGAGGGAGGCAGGCAGCAAGGCTGAAGGGACAGAGCCCCATCTGAAACCACCAGACACGGAGTAGAGCCTTTGGTGTTTGCCCTGTTGACTGTTTGTCTTGTTTTGGTCCAGCAGCCACTCACTTCCTTTGGGAGTGGTAATGTATATTCTGTGCCACTGTATGCTAGAAGTATGTGATTTGCTTTTTGAGTTTACAGGGTTACAGCTAAGAGATTGCCTTGACGCCTCAGAAGAAAGTTTGGATGTTGAACTTTTAAACTTAAAAACAGTGTTGAGACTGTGAAACACTGCGTGGACTTTCGAAGTTGGACTAACGCACTTAGCAGACTGTGGTGCTTTGAATGAAATGTGCTGCCCCAGCCCCTCCACCCCGCCAGCCTCGGACACTTGCACTCGTGTTCCTAGCTAACGGCCCTTTTGTACAGTTTAGGAGGTTTGATCTTGCTGAAGAAAGTACTGTGGGAAGCAGGCTTGGAGGTTTCAAAGACACATGCCATTCCTAGTCTGCGCTCTGCTTCGTGTCTGGGTTTGAGATGTGAACCTTCAGTCCTGAGCTTCCAGCTCCAGTTGCCATGTCTGCTGCCATGCTTCCCTGCCCTGATGGAACACAGTTGTAAGTCCCAGCTAAGGTCATGTGACCAGTTGCAGAAATGAGGATGTAGTTCACATCAGTTTCTCTTTTTTTTTTTTTTTTTTTTTTTTTTTGGTTTTTTGAGACAGGGTTTCTCTGTGTAGCTTTGTGCCTTTCCTGGAGCTCACTTGGTAGCCCAGGTTGGCCTCGAACTCACAGAGATCCGCCTGGCTCTGCCTCCCGAGTGCTAGGATTAAAGGTGTGCGCCACCAACGCCCGGCTTAGTTTCTCTATTTTTTTAAAAACATACTTGTGCACACACACACACACACACACACTAAACATACTTGTGCTTTCTTCCCTCTGTTCTCTTGTCATGTGATGTAACATCGATTATAGTGGTTATTGTATTTCTTATGAGACACTAAAAGACTGAGCATTCCTTAAGGTACATTGCCACCTATTCTAAAATATATGATTTTGTGACTGTACATAAGACAGTTATTTCATGTCAGGCAGAATTATGACCTGGATATTGTTTTCATTTGGAAATTAAGTATGACACAAAGAAAAGTGATTATGTATCAAGTTGACAAGGGATGAACCTGTGATAGCTAACCATGGTTGTCAACTGGAATCAACTAAAAGCCAAGCTCCTGGGCATGCCTGTAAGGGACGTTCTTGATCTGATTATTTGAGGTAAGACACACCCTATGTCAGGGCCACACCTTCTAGTGGCAGCCCAAATAAAATGACACTAGCCTGCCTGTCGCACTCTATGGCAAGTTCATTTATCCTGTTACTGAGGCATTTCTGCATTAGTATGACAGCTAACTTCTTCAGAATTCTTTAGGACTCCTGTGCTAGATTGGGACAGCTCAGACATCCAGCCTCATGGACTGAGCAACGACCAGATTCTCAGCCTTTCCAAGATTTCATCAGTTCCTTTAGAGAACCCTGACTTAATGCAATAACTAGGTTTGGTTTTACTGGAACTAAACTCATGATAGTATCACTAATTATCTCATGACCAGAAACCTCTGGCTGTAGTTACAGTCCTCAGTAAGAGCAATTAAAAGCCTGGATAGAGAGATAGTTCAGTGGGTAGAGGCACTAGCTGCACAAGCCTGGTGACCTAAATTTGATGCCTAGACCCTACATACCAACTACACACATGCACCTGGCACTCATAAATAATAATTTTTCCAAATAGAAAACCTAGAAGGTGTAGAGATGGCTTGGTGATTTAGCTCTTGCAGAGGACCTGGGAGTGCTTCCCAGCACCCACACAGTGGTTCACAACCATCTTTAATTCCAATTCCAGATCTGAGGGCCTCTTCTGACCTCCACAGGCACCAGGCACAAGCATAATGTGGACATATACAGGCAGGCAAAACATTCATACACATAAAATTAGTAAATCTCTAAAATAAAGTGTTTTGAGGGCTGGAGAGTTGGCTCAGAAGTTACAAACACTTGTTGCTCCTGCAGAGGACCAGGGTTTGATTGCCAGCATGCACACAGTAGATCACAGCTATCTATAACTCCAGTTCCAGGGAGCCTGATGGCATCTTCTGGCTTCCCTAGGTACGAGGCATGCTCATGGTTACATATACATCCATGCAGGCAAAATACCCATACACATAAAATAATAAAATAAATCTAAAATAAAAGTTTTAAGTAGAAAACCTATTTTGTAAAAAATATTATTTCTAGCTCGGCAGTGGTGGTGCATGTATGTCTTTAATCCCAGCACTTGGGAGGCAGAGGCAGTCAGATCTCAGTGAGTCTGAGGCCAGCCTGGGCTACAAAGGAAGTTTCAGGGCAGCCAGGACTGTTACACAAAGAAACCCTGTCTCAAACAAAACAAAACAAAAACTGAATCTCAGTTCAAGATTAATAAAAATAGAGTGATTTACCTTCTTAAATGTTCTAGAAAAGTAAAATGTAAACTAAGACTACATAGTGGGCTCTAAATACTGAAAAACAATTAAGTTTAATCAGAAAAAGAGGCTGGTGGGTACCAGAAGAAGATGGAAGCATTCTTTAGAACAGATATACATGTCTATACCTACAGTCCTCGAGTCCTAAATGAACTGGTGCTTATGAATAAAGAGATAAAGATGAACAGAGATAAAGAAAACTGATCAGATTCCAGATCACTAAGGAATTGCAACAGGAACAGTAATGTTTCTTCTTTAATTTCTATTAGTTCCACACCCAGCTACCTTACACGGTATTTAAGCCATTGTCCCCATGTGCACCTGCCCAACGAATTATTTTTAAAATAATTACGTTTAATTCCACTCTTACTCTTTAAAGGGGAAAAAAATCAGAGTTCAAGACAAGAACTAGGAAACAAAATAAAAGAGGACCAAGGATACAGGACAGGGTAAGGAAGCTACCCAAGCCAGCCTAAAGACACTGCAGACTACTTAAGGACTGAATAAATCAGATGACCTCAATAGCATCCAGCACCTCCATATATATAAAAACTTACACAAACATTGAACCTACGTGGACCTAGGTAAAAATCCTGTTGTTTGGTCTTTTCTTATTTACTTGACTTTGGGGTTACTGAGTTCCTGACACCTCAGTTTTCTCAACTATAAGATGGAACTCAGAAGAATAATTCAGTAGAAATCCTTTTAAGAAGTCCCCCTTGTCCTGCGGAAACAAGAGTCCGCCGTTCTCCCTGATTCCTCCACAGTGAAGCCGTCTAAGTAAACGACTCTCGCCCTTCTGCTCTCACCGAATGAACAGGATGCTTAATAAGAGAAGACAGCTACTGGTTCCCAAACCCGTCCATGTCAACTTGTCACTATCATTAGGTAAACTGATGAATTATGACAAGAAAGAGATTGTTTCTGTGAAAAGTTCAGAAAGACTCAAAGGCTAACTTTAAAAACCTGGGGTGGGGTGGGGTGGGGTGGGGTATGCGCGTGCACCACAGCATGCAGGCGGAGGTCAGAAGACAAGAAACAGAAGCTGGTTCTCTCCTGGGATAGAGGTCAAACCTAGGTCACCGGCTGGCAGCAGTTCCCTTTTATCAGGGGAGCCATCCTGTCAGGTCCCTACCTATTTGTACAGTTATGGAATGAGGTGTATATAAGACAGCTTTAACAGAGCAGGAGCCGTGGGCTGGAGAAATGTCTCGGGCTAAGATTGTCTGGGGCTCTCCAAGAGGACCCAAGTTCAACTCCGAGCACCCACATCAGGTGGCTCACAACTGCAGAAACTCCAGCTCCAGGGGATCCAATGCCCTCTTCTGGCTCCTATGGGTACCTCCACACATATACAGGATACAGATATATTCATAAAAATAGTAAAAATAGAAGAATAGCAGAGACGAGCACAGAAGTACACAGAGCCAGGGGCAGTGACACATGCCAATAGTCAAAGATGCTTAGGAGGCTGAAGCAGGAGAACTGCCTGAGCCAAGAGACCAGTCTGGGCAGTATAGCAATACTCATCTCAAAACAAATACCTATAGGAAGAGTCTGTATTTTACAGTATAATATACAAAGTTATTCATGTTCTCTCCTATAATAAGAAAGAATAGTACTAAGATACTTAATAGATAATGCCTCATGGGTACATATTTGTGGTAGTTTGAATGTAACTGGCCCCCATCATCTCAGGGAGTGGCATGATTAGGAGGTGTGGATTTGCTGGAGTGGGTTGTTGGAGAAGTGTGTCACTGTGGGGGCAGGCTTTGAGGTTTCCTATGCTCAGGATACCACCAGTGTCTCAGTCGACTTCTTGCTGCCCACAAGATGTAGGACTTTCAGCTACTCCTCCAGCACCATGCCTGCCTGCAAGCCGCCATGATGATAATGGACAGAACCTCTGAAACTGTAAGCGAGCCACCTCAATTAAATGTTTTCCTTATAAGAGTTGCCATGGTCATGGTGTCTCTTCACAGCAATAAAACCCTAACTAAGACAGTATTATTCTAAAATGAACCCAGAACTCTTCTCAAAGGACACACACGCAAAGAAGACCCTTTACCTTATGTGGGAAAAATTAGTAAAGGATATAAATTTCAGTTAAATTTTTTAAATATGGCTAGGCTCAATGGCATGTGCCTATACTCCCAGTAACTCCAAGGGCTGAGACAAAGTTTGAGGTCAGTCTCAGCAATACAGAAAAACCTCATCTCAAAATAAGTCTGTTTATGATTTCCCATGAATCTTTTTTTTCAATTTTATATGCAATAATATATCACATATGAGATCTTTACATGTAATACTCAAAACTTTATGTTACTGTGAATGCTAAATAAAACATACTTAATTAAACACAATGACTACTACTTAGTAAGCACTAAATTTAAATTGGTTGAAGGCCAGAGATATAGCTCAATGGTAGAGTGCTTGCCCAGCATGAATGAACATGGCCCTGGGTTTGAGCTCCAGCACCATTTTTTAAAAAACTGATTTCACTTTGAGAGCTTTGTTCTCTTTTGTTGTGATCTGATGATCAGTTAGATGATAGTGTGTTTGCCTAGAGTATCCAAAGTCTGGGTTTAATCCTCAGCACTGCATTAACAGCATGTTTATGCATAGTGGTATTAAATACAGTGTCCATGTATTATGTATTATGCTCAGTGTCCATGTATTATGTATTATACACAGTGTCCACATTTTATGTACTATGCATGGTGTCCATGTATCATGCACTGTGCATGGTGGTACATGCCTGTAACCCCAGCCTTGAGAGGTGGAGGTGGGAGAACCAGAAGTTCCAGCAAGGTCAGGCCAGGAAGATGGCTCAGTGGGTCAAAATTCCTGCTGCCAAGCCTGACAAACCTAGGTCCATCCACAGGACATGCATGGTGGCAGAGGACAGCCAACTCTAACAAGTTGTCCTCTGACCAGCACGCTGCACCCGGACCACCACCCAAATAAATAAAAAAATGCATTTTTCTAAAGAAGCAATTTAAGATCATTCCCAGATGTATAGTGAATTCAAGGTAAGTCTGGGCTACATGAGGCTCTGTTTCAGATGAGCAAAAAAACAAAAAAAGTATCGCTGTCCCCTAAAATATGAACAGGGTAAAGAGGTATATAAATTCCTTGCTTTCTGGTAGTTCTGTACAGAAACATACAAACACACTTCATCCATCAATAGCCATATAACTTCTGCGATGACTATCAAAAGCACAGTCTACTGACAGCGTTCTGGGAGATGGTTATACTTCCCTGCAAGGATAAGATTACAGGGACAGACTGACATGTCAGCAGGCCCGGGCATTTGAAGATGACAAGAAGAGGAGAAACGGATGAGGTGCTGGGCAGTCCCGGTGGAGGAAGCAGGAGCTCCTGAGCAAGAAACGGTGGGGCAGCCAAGGCTTGAGACTGAAGAGATAACAGCAAAGACAAGGGAAGGCAGTGCAGAAGCCAGCAGCCACCGTGAAGGGAACCACTGTAAGCTAAACACAAGTGTCTGCTGACTCGACCTCCAGATCAGCACTGCTGAACGCTGGCACAAATATCAGGAGGCTTCTCCAGATACTTAAAAGGAAAGACCTCATTTTAAAAGTTCATGCCACTATGACATTACAACCAATTTTTCTTCAGGGAAAAACTTACATAAAGAAAAGGACTCCACAATTAGAACAGTAAAGTAAGGCCTCTTTCATCTCCTGAGTTACGAGGAAAAAGCAATGCTGTGGATATCGCTCTGTATAAATAAAACGCTGATTGGCCAGTAGCCAGGCAGGAAGTATAGGCAGGACAAACAGAGAAGAGAATTCTGGGAAGAGGAAGGCTGGGTCAGGAGACGCTGCCAGTGCCACCATGAGTACCAACATGTAAGATACTGGTAAGCCACGAGCCATGTGGCAAAGTATAGATGAATAGAAATGGGTTAATTTAAGATAGAAGAACTAGATAACAAGAAGCCTGCTGCGGCCATACAGTTTGTAAGCAATATAAGTCTCTGTGTTTACTTGGTTGGGTCTGAGCGGCTGCAGGACTGGCAGGTGAGAGAGATTCGTCCTGACCGTGGGCCAGGCAGGACTGCAGAAAACTCCAGCTACAGAACAACACTAGTAATCTAACAAGGACAACGAATCATTCACAATACCATTTTTGTGAAAAGCAATGGAATCAAATGTTCCAACTATTGATATCCTTTGATCTAAAAACTAAAATCATACCTGGGAATCTGTCCTTAAGTAACAATTAAAAACATTTCTATCAAGGATATTTTCTACACAATTTCCTATAACAGCAAAAATTAAAAATGATAAATGGCTTTACAAAAAATACTTAGTGTAGGCACAAGAGCATAGCTTAGTGACATATAGTACTTCTAGCAGCTACAAGACTTAGACGTTCAATCCCCATAATGCAAAAAAAGAATTTTTTTTAAAGCAGCAAACAAAACTGAACAGATACTGTAGTTGGGGCTTCGGGAACTGATTCCACTCATGACCCCTTTTTGCCCAAGAAATTTTTATGTGACCTCAGGTATGTTACACATATAAAGTAGGCATAAAACCAAACAGTAGCTGAAAATAAATCATTGCAAAACAACTCTTTGGTATATATATTTTACCATTTATTTAAAAAAAAAACTGCATACTAATGAGATGAATGTGCCTGCTTATTTTTACATAAATAATTAAATTTTGGCTGAATTCACACTGCCAATGTAGAGCCTCTTCAATGTCTTTCAGAGATGGCTGATACTTTGATTTTACAGTCATCAAAATGGAGATCAAATGAAGTCCTGAGTCGATGCGTACTGTTGACAGGACCATGGGCATGTCAAGAACCGGAGAATACCTAGACCAATGGGCATGGCAAGACCTTCCCCAAGTCGGAGTACTACGGAAGCTGACAGTGTGTGCAGAGCTGTCAACCACAGCCTCATCCTCCCGGATGATGGCAGTCTGAGACTGCTCTCCTAGAGAGACCCTCCCAAGGTCAGCTAACCCTCACACATAAACACTCCTCCCCATCCAGGCATGTGCGCTAACGCCCTGAGTTTCCAGGCTTCTGGTGCCACCTCTATTTGTGTGTGCGTCATTTCTATTCATCCCTATGGTCCCAGTCAAGTCAATCCCACAGCTCTTCAGGTCGGGGCACATCAGTGCGGAGAATACCACTTCCCACTGCAAAATGGCAGCGGTATGTTCATGTCACCGCTGCTGTTGTGTTTGTGGGCCATTGCTTTATTTTTCTGTTTTTCTGGCATAAATATATTTAGGCCATTTTAGAATGTGTTGGAAATTCTGCCATAATCCCAAACCAAAAATCACTAACTACTTCTTTTATTTTGGGGTTTTTTGTTTGTTTGTTTTATTTATTTTGTTTTGTTTTGTTTTGTTTTTTGAGACAGGGTTTCTTTGTGTAGCCCTGGCTGCCCTGGATCTTGCTCTGTAGACCAGGCTAGCCCTGAACTCAGAGATCTACCTGCCTCTGCCTCCCTAGTGCTGAGATTAAAGGCATGTGCCACCACCACCCGGTTCATTTAACTCTTTTGAAAGATTTTCATTGTATGTCTATACATGTTTTGTCTACATGTATGTGTACCATGTGTGTGCCTGCTACTCTTGGAGGCCAGAAGAGGGCATCATCACTGAATTGGAGTTACAAATGGTTGCTAGCTGCCATGTGCGTGTTGGGAACTAATCCTGGGTCTTTGAAAGAGCACCAACTATTCTTTTTTTTTTTTTTTTTTTTTTTTTTTTTGGTTTTTCGAGACAGGGTTTCTCTGTGTAGCTTTGCGCCTTTCCTGGAACTCACTTGGTAGCCCAGGCTGGCCTCGAACTCACAGAGATCCGCCTGGCTCTGCCTCCCGAGTGCTGGGATTAAAGGCGTGCGCCACCAACGCCCGGCGAGCACCAACTATTCTTAACCAACAAGCCATCTTTCCAGCTCCATTTAACTTTTTTTAAAATGAAACTTACATCAGCAACTTCAGCCGAAGTTTGTTAAAATTTAAGCATTCTAACACAATACAACCCAAAGATTTCTAATTTGAACATCCTGAGGAATGAAGGTAGAGAAAAGTTGCAAGTCCCTGTTTTTTGAGGTAGGGAAATGTTAAAACTCCCTGCTTTCTGTAATGAACCCCCTGGGTTTCTATGAGAGCAGAAACCTCTGTAGGGGGGTTAAAGCTCCATGGCTGATAACACACAGCTGGAATCTGAGCTAGGGTGCTAGGGTGCTTCAGGGACCACTCACCGGCATTCCGAGGCACACCGGCATTCACAATGTGAAGCGAGCGCGCTGTGAGGCTGCACTGAGGCGTCACATCAAGGACAAGCACTACCACAGACACCTCAGATTCAGTGCATGTTTGATTCGGAATTAATTTTTGGTTGGTACACATTCAGAAATCCTTCACTGTTCACCATTTTTTTTTTTCAAAACCCACATACAGTTATGTGATCCCAGTTTTGCTCAAAATGACAATTTTAGAAGTTGGGGTTATGGGATGGAGAGATGTCTCAGTGGTTAGGAGCACTGGCTATTCTTCCAGAGGACCCACGTTCAATTCCCAGCACCCACAAGGCACCTCACAACTGTCTGTAACTGTAGTCCCATGGGATCCAGTACCCTTCTGATATGCAAATGTCCATACAGACCAAACACCCATATACACACATAAATATTTTTTTAAAGTTGGCTTATAAATAACATGAAATCACTGTTTAAAAAGAAAAAAAAGCCAACTATCTCCAACCCTGGGGTCTCTAGCTTAGCAGCACAGCTTTCACCTGTCATGTGGGGTGGTCATGGATTTTACCTCCAGAACCAAAGAAAAAGAAAACCTCCAAAATAATTATTTTATTCAAAAGAGTAATATCTTCTCTAGTTTCTAAACTTCCTGAATCTTTTTTTCTTTATCTGTTTTCATTGATTTATATCCTCATACACTTTACCTGAAGTGAAATACTACTTACTCCCTCTGCCTCCAGAATACTTTAGTTCACTCCTGAAGGCTCATCTGTGGGTTTGTTTGTTTGTTTTGTTTTGTTTTCCTAGAAAGATATTTCATTCTCAGTTACTTTTCCTGCTTCAATGATAATTTAAAAACCTTAAAGGAGAAAGCATTTATTTTGTATCAGATCTCAAGTTGAGAGTCCCAGGAGGTGGGGGAGTCTCGGCCAAGCTTGAGACAACTGGTTACATTGTAACTACTGTCAAGAAGAAGAGAACCCAGGCCAGTGTTCAGCTCACTTTCTCCTCAGACAGTCCAGGATCCAAGGTTGGGGAACCATGCCACATACCATGGGGGGAACCATGCCACACACCACCAGCAGGTCTTCTAACTTGAATTAACCGAATCAAAATAATTCCCTACAGATATATCTAATTCTAGATAGCTGACAATAGAGATTAACCATCACACTCCACAAAACATTCAGAATTTTATGTCAACAAGTTTGGTGGGTATGCATACCTCAGGCCCTCTAGGGATTCACCATACATGTTAACACATGTTCTGTGGTCAAATGTGTGTTATTCTCCGTGTATGACATACTCTTACCCTTAATCTCCCTATTCTCAATTTTTGAGGCTTCTGATTAAATATCACTTTTTCCAAAGAACCTTCTTCCCTACCTAGGTGAGCAAGTCCCAATGAAACTTCTTATGAGTCTTCAAAATGAGAAGTTAAATATGCACTAATAAGTATAACAGTCAACTTTTTTCAATTTTTTATTTAATTATTGGGGGGCGGGGGGGGGATATGCCCCACAAAACTACAGGTAGTTGTGAGCTGACTGATATGGGTGCTGGAAACTAATTCAGGTCCTCTAGAAGAACAGGAAGTGCTCTTAACCAGTGAGACATCCTTTCAGCCCCCAACATCTTTTAAGGTTTGTAATATATATAGATATATATAGATATATATATAGATATATATATAGATATATATATATATCATATATCTTATATAAAATATAAGAATCAAATTCACAGACAACTTAATAGAAAATGGTAGCCTTTAAGGTGAACACAGTTTAACTCCAGATTTAATAAAAGGCTTCCATTTAAATGAAAGTAATAATTTTCAGATCACCTTTAACTGAAGTTTTGAACCCCAAAGCCTACACCTGTATAATCCACTAAGCAAGAGCTTCCTTCCCTGACAGAAAACACACTGTACACATATAGGATTTTCTTATACATGTTCAATTTAAATATAGAAATGGCTACCCCAGACAAAGGATACAGAACACTAGACTGCCATCACAGCAGTAAATCACACATGTCTTAGCCAAACATGGTGGTATACATCTATAACATCAGCACAAAATCATGTGTGTCTCAGCCCATGTGGTGGTATACACCTATAACATCAGCACTAAATCATGTGTGTCTCAGCCCATGTGGTGGTATACACCTATAACATCAGCACCAAATCATGTGTGTCTTAGCCCATGTGGTGGTATACACCTACAGTATCACACTAAATCATGTATGTCTTAGCCCATGTGATGGTATACACCTACAGTATCGGCACTTGGGAGGTGGAAACAGAAACACAGCTGTGGTTTCAGGCCAGCTTGGGCTACATAGTGAATTCCAGGCCAACGTGGGTTACAGAGTGATACCCTGCCTTAAAAATTAAAAAGCCAGGCATGGCGGCACATGCATTTAATCCCAGCATTTGGGAAGCAGAGGCAGGAGGATCTCTGTGAGTTAAACGAGCCTGGTCTACAGGGTGAATTCCAGACCAGCCAGGGTTATCGAAAGAAACCCTGTCTCAATTTTGAATAAATGAATAAATGAATAAGAAATGGGGAGAGAGAGGGAAGGGAGGAAGGAGGGAGAACAAGAAAAAGAAAAGAAAAATCTATTTTAATTTATGATTTTACATTCAATGACTAGCATGGCTCTCGATACCTAGTACCCTCCCAAGAACTATCAGCATCATGTCATCCATCAGCAACTTGTCATTGCTAAGTCCTTCCAGGACTGACTCAGAATAAGTAGAGGTGGCATAGACCCATAATCCTAGCTACTCAAATGGGCCACGGTGGGAGACAGAAATCCCAAGAAAGGAAAAGGATGAATCTGGATAATGGCCCAGGTTCTACTAATTCACTAGTCCAAAGGAAAATACTAACCAGCAATACACCCTAGTAGCAACATAATATCAATATAATCAAGTCAACTCCTCCGATTATCCAAATCTTTTAGATGTATTTATTTGTTTTTAGGTATATGAGTATTTTGCTTACATGTATGTATGCCTGGTGCCTGTAGATTTCAGAAGAGGGCATTGACTCCCCTGGACTGAAGTTAGAGACAGTTGTGAGTCACCATGTAGGTGCTAGGGATCAAACCTGGATCCTCTGCAAGAGCAAAAAGTTCTCTTAAGAGCTGAGCCAACTCTCCATCCCTGCCTACCCAAATCCTAAGGGCTTGTTTAACAACTAGAAAAAACTGAACTGACACCAGAAAATCTGCCTTGCTAACCTCCATCACTTGATGCTTTTAGATTTTCTTTGCTACATAAAAGCTCTATGGAGAGCTGAAGTTACACAAAATAGCAGAAACTCCCTCCATATAAGCCTTAAGCTCTCAACAATTATATACAATTATGTCTGTTATATAGATATATGCATTATATCTATATTCACATATAAGTAGATATTATAATATATAATTACACTGGAATTACTACCTTTTCAGTAATCTATTTCAGCCAACAATCATGGATATGTTATGTGTACATTTAATAGTACAAGTACTGTAAACATTAACAGCAATTTCAAGAGCAACTGTAGCCAATAAAAAGAGTCCCACACATACTGACTGGAGTTTGAATTCCAATGCTACCTTTTATCAGCTGTCTCTGAGTCTTAATTTCCAAAACTATAAAATAGGTATAACTGCCACAAGATTAAAATAAAATCATGGAAGTCAGACATGGTGGCTCATGCCCATGATCACAGCACTGAGAGGCTGAGGCAGAAGGATCGCCCTAAGTCTCTGGCCAGCAGGGATAGGATACAGAGCAGTGGGAGAGAGTCAACTTCCACTCTATGACCTAAATACACACACACATACACACACATACACATACATACACACACACACATACACACATACACATACATACATACATACACACATACACACATACATACACACACACACAGAGACACACACATACACACATACACACACATACACACATACATACATACACACATACATACACACACATACACACACATACACACACACATACATACACACACAGACACACACATATATACACACACATACATACACACACAAACACACACTTACACACACATACACACACACATACATATATACACACATACACAGTATATAAAAAAAGAAAAAAATTAAGACAGTTCTCACTAAATTCTAATATAAACCAAGTCATCTACAAGATGAACTGCCATTCCTGGGAACATCAATTTTAGCTGAAAGTACTTCACACACTGTTTACATATATAAAAGACACAAAATGCAAAATCCCTGCAAATTTAAAAAATAAAATAAGACTTTCTAGACATCAAAGACTTTTCAACTTATAAAAGGAATATTTGGGCTTCTTCCCTAGATTTTTAAGGGTACTCATCCAACTCATTTGCCATTGGGAATGCTTGTAGAAAAAAAACAGCGTTATTAAAATAAATGAATTACATATGATTTTTTTTTTAGTTTGCCAAAAACAATTATATACAGGAAAATTCTACGCCAACACCATTTTTAATATGTAAGGCAGCAAACCTCCAAGATACTTGGGCTGCTCCAACTTAACCTCAACATTTTGTTTTAGGTATCCCAACCCAAATTCAAGGATTTCTACAGATCACCCAAGTTTTTCAATTATCCAAGCTAAAGCGCTCAAAGGAAACTAATGCTACATCTTCTTTATTTATTTATTTATTTTGATTTTTTTTTTTTTTGAGAGGGTTTCTCTGTAGTCTTGGCTGGCCTAGAACTCACTCTGTAGCCCAGGCTGGCTTCAAACTCACAGAGATCTGCCTGCCTCTGTCTCCCCAGAGCTGGGACTAAAGGTGTGCACTACCACCACCCAGCTCTAATATTACATCTTGGTTCAGTAGCCTAGGATAGGTTTGTCCCTCCCCGACCCCAAGTGAACAGGGACTCAGTAAGTTTCTAGACAGCAGGTGCCATTTCCATAAGCACTCCTGTTCATAAGTGGTCTGTGTCCTCAGGAGGACGTGTGGGGCTCAACTTGCACCACCCACAATGTACAGCACCGCACTCTTCCTTTTCCCCGGAAGCCATTCTGAATACTAGTATTTTCTTTATACAAGATTTACTTGCTAGAGGAAATAAAAAGGCTTTCCTCACTCTAGCTTCTGTCTTTCCTGCATGAGGGGACAGGAAAGCCAGTTCCTGCTATTTCACTTCATACGTCAAAGGCAAGTGACTTATCTGGTTGGCTGACAGCCGTAAAGTAGCGCCCCACCCCAGCAGCTCACCACTGCTCTCCTGGGAACCTAAGAAACACCTGAAAACAGTCTGCACTGCTCCTTGAAGGGTGCTGGAGTACGGATGTGACAGAATGTTCCACCGTATTCAGAACCGTCATGAGCGCCTACACGGGATCGGGGCAGAAGGGAGCCTGAACCTAGCTTGAATGGGCATAAGTATATAAGATGGACGCCCCTCTCCACCACTTCAAATACGACCCAAGCCAAGGCTTCCAGATTTCACACGAGCCCAATCTTTTAAAAGGGGTAAAGAGACCAGCATAGCGCTGCCAGCTCTCATTCTGCCAAGAACGAACACACGAACACACACACACACACACACACACACACACACACACACACACACACACACACACGTCTGCCAGGAATAGTGGCACATTCCCATGATGTAAGCAGTGGAGAGATGAAGCAGAAGGGTCACGAGTTTCAGGGCACTCTTGGCTAGTAGAGGGTTCAAGACCAGCCTGTACTATATACATGATAAGCAACCTGAAAAGAAAAACGAACTATATGATCATTACTATTTCATCAAAAAACTAACGTGTTCCCTTCAGAATTGATATATGTTAATTTTAGGGGGAAAAAGATTATCTTTTAAATTCAATAGATTTAGCCTTATAAAAAGCAGACTACATTCTCATTCCACACAGCAACCGACAAGGGTGTCATAAGATGACAGTATTTGAGAAGCATAGGCCTAAGGAACTAGGCCCCTGAGCAAAGAAGCCAGCTGCAGAACATGCTGGAAACAAGTATTAACCTCTCCAATAACAAGAAATGGAAGCCTGGAGGAAGTTTAGGGACTCTCCTAAAGTCACAGGTCAAGAATTTTAACTCAGATTTGTACATCCCAGAGTCAATTCCCAATCATCAAGCTCAACTTTCCCAGTGGCATAAAGCCTCACTTTGATCCAGCCCCTTCTGTGACCAATGACAACCAAGGCATTTCCGAGACAGCTGGTGGGAGTGAGAGGTGTACCCTTGGCCACTACTCAGTCTAAAACTAAATGGAACTCCTGACCTTTGCCCCATTAATACCAGCTCACTGAAACTACACCAAGCACCCAGACAAAGCACACACAAGGCTCCTGGCTCCAACAACACTGCCACAGGACCCTTTAGACGTCGTCCCCTAGTGCCTGAGATACAGCGAAAAACATACTCTTGAAAAGCAAAGGGAAGGTATTAATTCTTTTTTGTTTGTTTGTTTGTTTGTTTTTCGAGACAGGGTTTCTCTGTGTAGCTTTGCGCCTTTCCTGGAACTCACTTGGTAGCCCAGGCTGGCCTCAAACTCACAGAGATCCGCCTGGCTCTGCCTCCCGAGTGCTGGGATTAAAGGCGTGCGCCACCACCGCCGCCACCGCCCGGCAGGAAGGTATTAATTCTTAAGAAACAAAGAAATACTTCTATAGCAACTCTGACTAAAAACAAACTTGCCTTTAAAAAGTTACAGCCCTGAGCCTCATTCTGCAAACAATGTTTTACAGGTTAAAATACAATTTCTTCCTATTTAACTATCTAAAAAGCAAAGGATGTGAAACCCTACAAATTTATAGCTCTTAAAAATTTTCAGAGTAAAACAATCTTCACATATATTATGTGACAGATATGAGTATCTTAATTTTTTATGTATGGTAATCAGCATTTGAAAAAAATTATTCATGTTAATCAAAAGTACTTCCATTGGGCTGAGAATGGAGCTTGGTGGTACATCACTTGTCTGAGACAGATGGCCTGAAGTCACAGGTTTGATCAGACACCACAAAATAAGAAGGGTATTATAAAAGAGCTAGAGGGAAAATATATAAATACCAGTTTTTACAAAATGCGATGTTAACAGTCACTGTCATGAGAAGCACGAGTAATGTCTTTGACTATCAGAGGTTCCTAATATTGAAATAAAAATAAAAGTCATACACATTAAAAAAAAAGGAAAGAAAGAAATACTACATCAATTGCCACCAAATCCTCACATATCATTCACCAGACAAGCCCAAAGGAAACAACCAAATTTGACTTTGAGGTAATCAACCTGACACTCCGAACCAGTGAGTCTGAGAGCCTGATCTCCGAGAAAACAGAACAATCATAACACAGTATTCTTGCTAGCAACATCAAGGAAGTTCTATTTCTTGATTTTGTTATTTGTTTGTTTGGGGGACAGTGGAGAGGGGTGTTTGTTTTGGAGACTAGGTCTCAGGTAGCCTGGACTGGCTTCAACCCCAGTGTACCTACAGTCCAGGGCCTCAAGCAAGCTAAGTAAAAATTCTACCAACTACACTACATCCTCAGCCTGCCTGTTGTTTTTGAGACAGGGACTCACTCTGTAGCCCTGGCTGGCCTGGAATTCACAAAGATCTGCCTGCCTCTGCCTCCTGAGTGCTGAGATTATGGGTGTGCACCTCCATGGCCCATTGGATTTTTAGATTTTTTTAAAATTAGATTTGTTTGTTTGTTGTGTGTGTGTGTGTGTCTGTGTGTCTGTGTGTCTGTGTGTGTGTCTGTGTGTCTGTGAGCGCGCACGCGCGCGCGCGCTGGGGAGGGGCACCATGGCCAGCACGTGGAGATCAGAGATCTTTCCTTCTACCATGTGGAGGCCGGGAATAACACTCGGGCCATCAGACTTGTTAACTAGCACCTTTATCTGCTGAGTCATCTCAACACCCCTCAACTGGAATTTTAATGAACAGATTTTTTTCTATTCCATCTGAATTTATAGTTCAAGGAAACTACACAGATTATCAAATTCCTTACCCACTGCATAAAATAGTCTACTTAGTGTTTTTCCTTTCTGTTTTAAACAGATGCCGTTTAAACACAGGGTTGGCTTTGCTGTTTTTGCTTTGGTTTTATTTTTCCTCTACACACTTCCATTTCCTCACATAGACTCAACTAGTGTATCTATCTGAATAATCTGTTTTCCCTAATTTATGTTTAATATATGTCTAACTCTGACCTCTGTTGCCGGTAAGCCACCAGCCACGTGACAAGCTATAGATTTATAAAAATGGGTTAATTTAAGATATAAGAACAGTTAACAAGAAGCCTGCCACGGCCATACAGTTTATAAGTGATACAAGCGTCTGAGTGATTATTTTATAAGTGGATTGTGGGACTGCGGGGCTTGGGGAACCTGGAGAGAAGCTCTCCAGCAACAGACCTCTCTCTTGAACTGCAAACCTACATTTCCAAAAGCCTCTAAGCAGTCCCAGCAGGTAAGTATGTTAAAACCAGGCAAGCCAGGCCTGGAGCACACACTGGTAATCTCAGCTTCTCTGGAGATAAAGGCAGGGCTATGAATGTGGGGCTTTACCCCATCTTAAAACAATGAAACCTAATTATACAACTCATTGCTCCTATCCCTAGGAACAGGACCACCATCAACATCATCCAGTCAGAAAGGGTAACTTTCACTTTCTGCCTCCTCTAAACCTTTCCTATCAGGACCCCTATCTACCTACTGATGATCAGTGCTAGGCTCTGTTGAACCTTTGTTCTCATCCACTACCATTACTCTCAGTGTGCACAGCAGTATATTAATAGCTTGCCATAACAAATCATTCTGCACACTAAACTATCACAAGGTACATACTTCTCATTTTCTTCCAAATGCTGAACTTCTAAATACAGCATCTAAACTTGCTCCACAATCCAGCCTCAACTTAAATTCAAACTTCATCTCTAATTCCAAAATAAACCATCCAGGTCATCTGGTATACTAACTCTTCTCTACATCATGAGCCTTCTCATCTCCAAAACTGTCATTCTCTTAATTTGGAAGGCCTTCTTTATCCACCAGATCCTAACTCCTGAATCTTTGTTTTAGAAGAGTTTAACCATCAGTCACCAACTAATTTAAGATTGCCAGTTTAAGAGCAGGGTACAGTGGAACATGCCTGTAATCCCAAACACAGAGGTGGAGACTTCAGATCAGAAGTTCAAGGTCATAGTTAACTGCAAAGCAAGCCTTAGGCCTACTTAAGACACAGGAGACCGTGTCTCAAAAATTAAATCAAATAAATAAAAACAATACAAGTTTATTGGGAAGTACCAACTTTCCCACATGGCAGATCTGGCTTCAGATAGAGACTATTATGCTAGCCACATAACTCTAAGGGAAGTTACTGAACAGATTGAGACTCAGTATCCGGACTATGAGAGATGCCTACACATTGAGACCCTGCCTGCACACTGGGACCCTGTCGGCACAGAAAGAAGCTGCTCTCCTGTTGAGATAGCATAGCAGTAATAGAACTAAGTGCCTAATAAATAATAGCACTGACTACCCTTGAGTGTTAGCACGTCTCTACAGTTTTCCATGAGGCTTTAAGGTAAAACAAACATTTTCCTTTTGCACAACCCCAAACTTTAGATAAACCCACTCACGTGGTTAAGTATTTGCACACATGTCATTCTTTCTTCAGAGGGTCTTCATTTGTTGTGAGCAGGGTCGCTCTGCCTAGCAGCTACCATCATCTTCCTCTGCTCCCTTTGCCTCCATATGCACGCCACCACATCCAGCCAGACATTAATCTATACTATGAACTGTTGAACAAAAACCTTACATCTCCTACTAGACCCAACTTCTAAAGACCAACCTTAATCTCTGTGACTTAGAGTGCCTGGCACAGTATTTTTCATGAAGCATTCAACACTTCCCTCTAAATTAAGTCCCAATTCAAAGCAAGGTTAGTATTCCTAGACAGTGCAATTTAGTTCTTCATGATTTCAACACACCTTGGAAAATTATCAAAACATAAGTCTTAAGTCATAATGGTTTCGCCTTTATTTGTCCCTACACGGTTCCCTAAAAGAGCCTGACACATAGAAAATGCTCGGTATTATTTGAATTGACTTGAGCAACAATTAAAAGTTACAGTGCCTGAAAGCATCTGATTTTCACCAATTTCCTTTTTTTGCTTTTATAACTCCCATAATTTTTCCCTTCAAAATACATTATACCCAAAGTACAAATCCATAACCAAATCTAACTTGACTCATTTTCTAGACTCTAATTTCAACATCCCAACCCTAGGTACTTCCAACATAGATATATAAGAAGGCACCGACCGTTTCCATCCAAATCTAAACACTGTGCAACTTAGCTTTACTCACATTTTCCCCACAAACTTAAAAAACATCCCCTCTATCTGTTTAATATCAATAACCTTGGCATAGATATGGGAAGCTGGAGAGATGGCTTACAGGTAAAGGACCTGAACTGGGATCCACAGCACCCACATAAAAATCAAGTCCTGCAGCATGTCTGTAATCCTTGGACAGAGACTGGGGGGACACGGAGAAAACCTGGGACTTGCTGACCAGACAGCCCAGCCAAAACTCCAAGCTCCAGGCTCAGAGACACCCTGTCTCAAAATAATAATAATAACAACAACAACAACAACAATACTAATAAAAGCAAAGAGAAATATAAGAAGACACCCAACGTCAACATCTGGCATTACACAGAGAAACTTTTTTAGTGAAATAATTTTTCTTTTGCATAAGACAGTTCATGGTACTTCAAAACTATTCCCCTCATTCATGGTATTACCTTCCCTTTCCGGTGGTAGAGAATGACAAATACAAGAGAGAAAGACAGACAGACAGACAAGACAAAAAAAAAAATCAGTATAGATCCTAATCTAAGCATAAGAGAAGAGCCGATAATGTCACTGGCTTGATGAAAATAACTTACGTATACACCGCAGCAACACAAGGCATTTGCAACAAATGAACTTTCTGATTATAATTTAAAACTCAATGAAAATGCAAAATATCTCCAGTATTTCCTACAAACCTTTCACCGGCAGTTTTATCACCTAAACTCCGTTTACTAACAGTACCTACAAGATTTTCTTCTCTAGGAAATTCTCAGTTTATTCGAGCTAAACACTTCATACGTTTAAATCAACAAACACACACCTCTGGCCAGCTGTGGGAACCTCCGCCGCGTTGCAACAACAGCTGGACTATACAAAGAACCTCTGAGGAGAAACTGAGGACATTATTTTTTAAGCTCAAGAAATGACAGCTCCAAGTATGAAAGTAAACAAATCTGGGGTAGAAAAGGATACCATTCTCCAGCTCTTTGCAGTCAACTTGTGCAACGTCCGGACTGAACTCTTACAACTGTGACTTCGGTTGAGCACAGGAATTCCTAAGACTGATTAAGAGAATCGGCATCGTTTTTTTTTTTAAAAAAAAACGTCAGCAAGAAAACGGGAAAAACTCATCTGAATCTACGACTCTCCTCCAATCTTTGTTTTTTTTAAGAAGCGACTTTCAACAGTTTCAGCTTTCAAGTTGACTCAAGACCCTCCGCGGAACGCTCCTGCTCCGTGACCCTACGCAGACACCCAGACCCAGGCAGTTTCAAGCCGAGTCCAAAATCGAACCCAGGCGACCCTGGCGCAGATCGGGGATGAAAAGCCCCGCACAAGATCGCCAGCATCCACACAGGCATCGCCCCACCCTGGGACGGAGACGACACCCCTGGGACACAGGATCATTGCTGAGCCGGGAGTGGGGGGGGACAGACCCAAGAGGCGACGCAAGTCGGGCACTGATGTCCAGTGCGCTCTGGCGGTCCAGGTTCCCCGGAGCCCGGGCGCACGGACCCCCACTGCGGAGGGCGCCGAGCCCACTGGCCCGGGCAGAGAGAGGGAGAGAGAGGGGGTCGCAGCGCGGGCGGCCGGGCCCCGCTCCTCCGGGGTCCCCCCTCCGCGGTCGCAGCGCCGGGAACCCGCTCCTGCCGCGCGCCCCGCCCACTCCGCCGCCCCGCAGCGCGCCTCTCCCCCGGCCCCCCGAGGGCCGCGCGCGCTCCCCGGCTGGCCGACGACCCCCCTCCCCCGGACCCCGACGGCTGAACCTGCAGCGGGACAGCCGGGTCCGGGTCCGGGGGTGGGGTGGGGGGGCACCCGCCCGGCGCAGGCCCGCTCACAGCTTTGCCCCGGCTACTCACCGTGGGCGCCAGGGCGCGGCGAGGGCGCGCGGGGCGGCGGCCGCGGAGCTCCGACCGCACTCTCTCCGCGCGACCCCGACCCCCCCCCCGCGACTCCGGAGCCGACGGAGCTTCGGCGGCTGTGTCTACCAGGCCTCGCTCCTGCCCGAAGCCTAGACAAGCACTTCCGGGGGAGCGGGGGGAGGGCAGGGTTTTGGCACCGGAACTGCTCCCGGGCTGGAGCTGCCAGGCCTCCCGGGCGGGGCGGAGCCTCGGAGCCTGGCGCCCCGCGGCCCCGCCCCCCGGGCTCCTTGCTAACCCTGGTGGCCCCGCGATCCCCCCGTGCCCCCCCGGCGACGGCTGGCACCCCTTCTTTCAACTGCTCTTCGGATTGTTCCCCTCCAGCCACCTGATTCTATGGAAGGCTCGGAGAATCTGGTTTAGCCGAGCCCCGGCTGGCCGACTGTCCCGCGCAGTTAGCCCCGCTGGTTTCTGTCTCGCTTAAAAAGGCAGCGGACACTCATCGAAGGCTCACGGCGTGGTAGATGGTGTGTTTAAATGCCCCTCGGCCGCCTTAACTATTTTAATAACCTTCAGACTCCGGGAAACCGGCGCTCTTCTCTACATCTTTACAGAGAAGGAAACCGGCCAGGCACCAAGCTGTACCACAGATGCTGGCTCTTGGTTTTATTTTAGTTTGTGGTATGTGTAGAACTCTCATCTGCCCCAAACAAGACTTTTCAGATGATTCAAAGGCAGGAGCCAAACTCGATTCCCCTGTATCGGTCATCCTTTGCACCTTCAATGAAGGCCGAGATAAGGGGCTCTGGAATCTTAGTGCCTGGATCCTGTTATTTTACTTTTCACCTTGATGAGTTAGTCAACCTTTTAAAACTCTGTGTGTGTTGTTCATCTCTGGATTGTAGAAGAGTTAGTTAACCTTTTTAAACGTGTGTGTGTGTGTGTGTGTGTGTGTGTGTGTGTGTGTGTGTGTAGTGTTCATCTCTGGCTTGTAGAAGTTAAAAATAATTAATGCATGGTAAACATTTCAGAGTACCTAGGACTAAGTCCAGGATTCTTACACCTAACCAGTAACCGACACTAGAGAAGACCTGGGATTTTGAAGCTCTGACCAAAGACAGTATGAGAGAGAACCCACAGAGTCAGACGCCAGGAGAGGGAAAGAAGGACGATCTTAAAAGATTTCCTTGACCACAAAAATCAGAAAAGCATCAAATAGCGGAGGCAGGTTTTCTGTCTGAAGCTAGATCCCACTGGAAAGAAAAAAAGGAAAAGGAGCTCAAGCCTAGTGAGATACTTTGTGTCTGTATTCCCGGCAATCTAAGAGATACCTTGTGTCTGTATTCCTTGCAGTCTAAGAGATACCTTGTGTCTGTATTCCCGGCAATCTAAGAGATACCTTGTGTCTGTATTCCCAGCAGTCTAAGAGATACCTTGTGTCTGTATTCCCGGCAGTCTAAGAGATACCTTGTGTCTGTATTCCCAGCAGTCTAAGAGATACCTTGTGGCTGTATTCCCAGCAGTCTAAGAGATACCTTGTGTCTGTATTCCCAGCAGTCTAAGAGATACCTTGTGTCTGTATTTCATGCAGTCTAAGAGATACCTTGTGTCTGTTTTCAGGCAGTCTAAAGGATGAGGCAGGGATGCAGAGTGTGGGACCAGTGTAGGCTTTATAATGAGTTCCAAAACCAGCCAGGAGAGAGAGACAGAGACAGAGAGACAGAGAGACAGGGAGAGAGAGAGAGAGAGAGAGGGAGGGAGAGAGGGAGAGGGAGGGAGAGAGAGGGAGGAAGGGAGAGGGAGAGAGAGAGAGAGAGAGAGAGAGAGAGAGAGAGAGAGAGAGAGAGAGACTAAGAATTCATAGTGTCTGTTAAGTACTTCAGGGAGGAGTCTTAAAACAGAAAGACAGGGTAAAAGAAAACCCCTTATTACAAACTTAAGATGCAAACAATCCCATCACAAGTGCTGTATTTAAAATACTGCCTTGTGTTTTATGTAATTGCAGAAATGTTTGTAAATACTTCCATAATTCCCAAGTTCAAGCATCCTTCCATGCTTCCTAGTAGAGTGAAGCAAAAAACAGAGCCTACAGCCGGGGGGAGGGGAGGGGATGGCGCACACCTTCAATCCCAGCACTCGGGAGGCAGAGCCAGGTAGATCTCTGTGAGTTCGAGGAAAGGCGCAAAGCTACACAGAGAAACCCTGTCTTGAAAACAAAAATAAATAAATAAATAACAACAAAAAAAAAACAGAGCCTGCACGGACAAAATTTAAGTTGTCTCTAGCCATTACCACCCCTACCCCCACCCCCAATCCCAGGCACACACACATGCCCCAAGGCCTAGAGACCTAATGAGAGGAGGAATCCTCAATCACAGACTCTCAACTAACTAACTGGTAAGCACTGTAGCCTGGATTTAAAAGTGAATCTGTATTCTCACCGCCTTGCCAAGCAGTTCTTAATCGTGAAAGTGCATGGCCGTCACCTGGAGGGCCTGTTAAAGGCATTGCTGGCCCCATCCCCAACCTTTCACTCACCCAGGATAGCGCTTCTCGAGTTGTGTGCGGGTCTGGCAGCTCAGCATCACCTGCGGACTTGTTAAAGATGCAAATTACCAAGCCCCGCCCCAGACCTCGTAAAGCTGTAACTTTAGGATAAGACCTGACGATCTTTGTTTGGAGTACCCCACCTCCCCAACCAGGGCATTCCGATAAGCTCTCCAGTTAAACTGCAGCGCTCTAGAAGCCTGCCTTTCACGTATTCTTTGTTTAATTGTGGTAAATCTACAGCATGGGATTGTTTTGTTGTGGGGAGGAGAGGATTAGTGTTTGTTTTGTAGTGATGAGGATTGAAGTGTGTCTCTCAGCCCATTGGAAACAAATGCCACTGAACTACATTCCCAGTCAGCCCCCAAAAAGTCTTTCCATTAATTAAATGACATTTTGGAACATTTCTTATTCATCTTCTTTTTCTCTCGACAAGAGATGAGGTCGGGGAAAATGAGTTTTAATGGAGGATTCTTTTTGATCTGTACTGAAACTGAACCAGATAATTCTGGGTTGCGGGGGGCGGGGGGGGGGGAACGGACAAATCTTACTTGAGGACTGTTCGGTGTCGAGGCTTTACCTGCATTTTCTAAATTAATCTTCACTGTGCTGTGGGGTTTTTACCGTCTTACTTTTACAAATGAGACTAGCTGAGACTGAGGTGAAGTAATTGACTTAAGGCCACATTCTTGTTACGGGGTCGAAACAGGATTGCTCAAAGATCCCTCTAATTCCAACGCGCATGCTCTTTCCGTTTTGTGGCTGGAGCCCGGAGAACCAAATTCCAGTGGCTCCACCACCCTAGCTATGCAGGCTTGAGTAAGCGATTTCATCTCTATTTCCAATTTCTCCGTCTATAAATAATGTTATCGTAAATCTGCCCTTCCCACAGTAGAATGTCAAAATAAATGAGGAAATAAAAGTGCTTTTAGCTCTTTGAAGAAAAACAGTAAAAAAGGCTCTAACAAGTTATGGTCTTGTGCGTTTAGACACGCATGGCGTTTGTGAGCCTAGGCATTGAGGTTTTTGCTGGTTCTTCCCTTGGTTCATAGAGAAGAGTGCCCCACCCCCCAAAAATAGTTGTTTAAATTCATTTGCCAGAGTCTCCTCTCCTAAAGGATAGAGAAGGTGACAGAGGATCTTTTTTGTTGTTGTTTTGGGTGTTTGGGGTTAGGTTTTTTTGAGACAGGGTTTCTCTACCAGCCTCGGCTTTCCTGGAACTTGCTCTGTAGATTAGGCTGGCCTCGAACTCACAGAGATCCTCCTGCCTCTGCCTCCCAAGTGCTGGGATTAAAGGCATATGCCACCACCTCCCGGCGACAGAGGATCTTCTGTGTGTGTTTTTAAAACTACACAGAGAACAGGGAGCAGAAGTTCACAAATGTGCTTGTAATCCAGTGTTTAGCAAGTGGAGGCAGTAGTTACAAGTTTGAAGACAACCTGACCTATATCGTGAGCCCCTGACTAAACATCAAGGAGCTGGGGTATGGCTCAATGACAGTATGCTTAACATGCCCAAGACCCTGGGTTTTATCCCCTGCCACCCTGCCAAATGTGTCATTTAAATGACAGGAATTTCTTACAAGGTTTACAGATTCCGCTCCGTTACCAAATGCTAGCCCACCCTCATCCCCAAAGCACTTTTAATCTAAACCATTTTTTTTCCCTTTCCATTCCAAGCACTCCTCCACCCTCCTGCCTCCACCTCCCCCCCCAGGAAGACTTAAAATTCCTGTTATTTTATTATGTGGGAGGATTTAGTGCTTAATCTTTATCTCAGGCCAGACTCCAGGCCATCTTTACGGACTTAATAGCCGGGTTCCGCCATCCCAGGAGGTACTGTTCACAAAGCATACAGCATGAATGTTGCTCCAGGGGGTACCAGTCACACAGACCCCATGCCTCCAGGAACTCTGCAAGGCCTCTGGCTCTGCTAAGCGGCGGGCGGTGATCCCCAGACCCACTAAGGCAGTTGGTTAAACAAAAAGAGCTGTGCACGTCTGTGTTCACCCTTTGCCAGGCCCTGAGATAATAAGCTTCTTTGTCTGGGCCTTGTTTGTTTTAACACAGGCCTGCTCCTTTACCACCCAGCTTAAGGCTTAGGCTCCACACTTCACCATGGCATTTTGCACGGCCCTCTCCGATACCGTCAAATCTTCCCAAACTCAAGAGCGGTTCAAATGTTTTCTTTTGAGACAGGAGCTTGCTGAGTAGTTCCGGGCTAACTTCTAGTTCTGAATCCTCCGGCCTCCACCTCCCAAGGGTTGGGATCACAGAGGAGTGTCACTCTCGCCTGACTAGAGTTTTTTTTAAATGTGACCATGAGCACACCTTGTCTTCCTCAACTTTTAGCCCTTCTTTGGGACAGTGCTTGAAAGTATTGCTTTAGTAGTAGCGCTGGGTACACTATATGTGTTTAAGTGTATGTATAAAGATTTGAAAATCGGCTCTAGAATGTGTTCGTCCCATAGTTTTGTACCAAAAAAAAACAAACACAAAGCTTGCTTCTTTTTTTTGTAAAGTTTTTTTTTTCATTTTTTGGATTTGTTTTTAGATTTATTTTATGTATATGAATGCTTTGTCTGTGCCCACAGAAGTCAGAAGAGGGGAACGGGATCCCCTGAAACTGGACTTATCCATGGTTGTGAGCCACCATGTCTGTACAGGGAATCGAACCCAAATCCTCTCCAAGAGCATTCTTTGCTCCTAACCATCAAGCCTTTTCTCCAGCCCCGAGATTTATTTTGTTTTTAATTACGTGTGTAGGCGTGTGTCTGCGGGTAAGTATATATACTTGTGAGGGCAGCTTTCTGTGGAGGTCAGGGACTTAAGTGTCTTTTGATTGTGAGCCACCCACTGTTAATACTAGGGACACTTGGGGGTAGCATGTGGTCTTGTTTATTGTTACTGGTGGTAGTAGTGGTAGTTTTTATTATTTGTGAGTTGGTTTGTTTTCTGGGGGGGATGCGGGGGTTCAAGACAAGGTTTCTCCGTTTAGTCCTTTCTGTCCTGGAACTCTCTTTGTAGACCAGGCTAGCCTTGAACTCAGAGATCCTCCAGCCTCTACCTCCCAAGTACTGGGATTAAAGGTGTGCACCACCAGTGCCCAGATGTGAATTTGTTTTTTTTTTAATTGTTTGTTTTTATGTGTATGAGTGTTTAGCCTCCATGTATGTCTGTGCACTATGTGCATGCAGTCCAAAGGCCAGAAGAAGGCATCAGGCCCCCTGAAACTGGAGTTCCTGATGATCACGAGCTGCCGTGAGCGCTAGGGATCCTCTGGAAGAGCAGCCCATGCTCCTAACCACAGAGCTCTCTCCTGTCTTGCCTCTTGTTTCGTCTTTGAGACAGTGTCTCACCGTGTCTTCCTAGCTGGCCTGGCTGGACTGTGAGCGACTGCGTAGACCAGGCTGGCCCCAAATTCACAGAACTTTCCTGTCTCTGCCTCTCAAGTGCTAGAATTAAAAGACATCCACCACCACGCTCAGCAAAAGAACCATACGGGCCGAGCCATCTCTCCAGCTTTATAAATCCAAAGCTTTAAAATTGAGACTGGGGATGTAGCTCAGTTTGTAGAGTGTTTACCTATACAAATCCCTGGCTTTGGGTCTAGAGAGATGGCTCAGTGGTTAGGAGCCCTGACTGCTCTTCCAGAGGACCTGGGTTCAATTCCCAGTACCCACATGGCAGCTCACAACTGTCTGTAACTCCAGTTCCAGGGAGTCTGACACTTTCACACACCAATGCACATAAAATAAATTTAAATAAATGAATTTTTTTTTTAAATCCCTGGGTTTGACTCCTCAGGACCACATTAAAGTTTTTTTTGTTTGTTTGTTTTGTTTTTTGGATTTTTTTTTTTAAGAGCACAAGAGTGCTGGTGCATGCCTATAATCTCAGAATTTGGGAAGGAGAGACAGGAAGTTCAGGGGTTCGAGACCCACCCTGTCTCAAATTTTTTTTCCTGGCAACTCTTGAAATTTAACATACTCTGGCAAACATCTGGCACAAGGCACCATTGTCTTTGGTTCACAAGCCTCTACCTTCTTCATCAAGGTTAATGAGTTCTTCTCCCTCCCAAGTAAAATCTGTACTGTCGACACTAAGTCTGGGGCCACTGGGGGAGAAGAGAACATGGATATTTTAAAGAAACGAGCATAGAACCTCGTCATAATTATTTATTTGAACATGCTTTGAAAGAGTTTAAAAGTATTTTCTTGGAGAGTAGATCATGAGATTTCCCCAAAAGACAAGTATAGACAACAAATTATATAGTCAACACCAATGGGTTTTGTTGTTGTTTTAATAAATGAGTAGCCCAGGCTGGCCTTGAATTCACTATGTAGCAGAGGATGCCCTGAGCCACCAGTTTACAAGGTGCTGGAGATGGAAGGATGGCAGGCAGGGCTTTAGAAGCATGTTGGGTAAATACTGGAACAACTGAGTTGCGTGCCCAGATCACCTACCACCAACAACTTAAAGGAGCTGTAGATCCCAGTCGTCAACTGTTTGGGAAGAGAAAAGACAGTATCAGATACTTGGAAGCAACTCTGTGAGGTTGAGAGCTGATCTTTCTGGCCCCTTTGTTCTGAACAGAGAAACAGCCACAGAACCAGCCACACAGCTGGTTAAGGTAGATAGCGGGAGACAGAGCCAGGATTAGAACACAGACAATCTGTCTCCAGAGACACGGTCCTAACCACTAAACTAACATTTATTGAACCTTTCCCATGTGACGTAGCCGTGACTGCCTCCCACCTGAAAGGCACTCGATTTATGGAAGAACGTGCCGTTCTCCTCCAGGCCTTCTAGAGGAATCTGTAGTAAACCCACCAGATCCTTCTCATCTTCTCTCTGCTCCCCACGACATACTGACACGTTTATCATCTTCATTCTGAAGTGCACAAACTGCCAGGCATCTGAATTTTTTCTGAACTTCTCAAAGGATACTTGTGTGAAGTTTGTTTTTTATCGAAAGTTATCACTGAGTCCTCAGGCTGTAGTGAATAAAGTTTTTTCTCTCACTTGGGATGGATGCAAACTAACACGATACATGATTGATACGGGAAGCTGTATCTGTAGTCAGATCGTGCTGGGGTGGGAAAATGGGAGACAGCAAGAGTGCATTTGAGCAAAAATGTCACCTTGACACAAATGTAGCAAAACCTCAAAAATAAACTCAAAGGGAGTGGGCATCAATTTTTTTTTTATCACATTTCACATTTTATTTTTAATTAGCTATTAAGAAAAAGTATTAGAACTTACTCTGTTCTTTAAAGGAGTTAAATTAATTGACTCTCTTGTTACCAGGACTGAGCTATTTAAATGAATGTGAAGAATGAAGAGATTACATTCCACCCCTACTCTATTATTATTATTATTATTATTTTTAATCAAAGTGGTGGCCCAGGGACCAGCAAGATGACTCAGTGGGAATGCGTGCTTGCCTAGTGACCTGTGGTTGATAACTGGAACCCACATGGTATGTGGGTTGTCCTCTGACAGACACACACCCTCCTGCCACACACACACACACACACACACACACACACACACACACACACACAAACACATACATAATAAATATTTTTCACTTTATTTTAAAAAATGGTTGCCCATCTTACTCGGCCTCAGCTTTTCCTCCTGCAAAATACACATGATAAATGCATCCTTATATCATAGAGATGTTTTGAGACATAGCTAATAAAGGATTATAAAGCACAGGTCTTTGAAGTATAAAGCACTGCATAATTACTAAATACTATAATAATCATCCTTATAATAATAGTAATTTTCAACCAACACATCAGCCAGCCCCAGATGCTGGCTGTTTAGTTACCTCCCAATTAGACAAAAGTGTATATGCCAAAGATGAAATAAAATCAAAATCTTAAACCACAGACCAGTTCCATTCCCTCCTTCTTATGCAGAATATGAAGATAGACTGCCAGGGAGAGACCGTTTAGCCCCAATACTTTCTAGTCATGAGACCAGCTTGTGCGAGACAAACTTCTCGGGCCTGATTCTCTTATTTTTAAATCGCATTTATTTATTAGTTTGTTGGAGGTATGCATCGTGTCAAAGGACAAGTTGAGAGAGTTAGTGCTCCTCCATCAGCACACGGACCCTCAGGGACAGAACTCCGATCCCTCAGGCTTGGCAGCAAGCGCCCTTACCACTGAGCCAACTTACAAGCCCATGGCCCTGTTTCTTGAACTATGAAATGATAACTAATCGTGCTCAACTTGTGTCTTTGTGAGAGTTTAACAAAATGACACTAGGAGGATCCATCCAAAGGTCCACTCAAAGAGCTCAGTGAATGTAGTGATGCTAGTGTTGTCTAGACCCCATGCATGAGGAAACTTAAGATGGACAGTAATCCAGCCCATGCTATTGAATGGAAGTGAAAGCAAAGTCAATACCCTCCACTTAAAGAATGATTTCAGCTATCCTCAAGACTACCATGTTAGCATTTACCAAACATTGTCCAAGCCCTTCAGTGTTAAATGTAGACTGCACAAGAAACAGTGAACCATTTTATTTCCATTTATAATTGCCATTTTTTTAAATAAATGACAATGTTTGGGTTGTATATGATGAGGATGGGGGTAAAACATGAAAGTACCTCTTTACTACTAGTAACCCCAATTCCCTGGCTCCTTCCTCTCCCCAGATGTGACCATGGCAGATGGTTTGTTATATTGTATTGAGACTGGGTCCTTATCAGATCTCTTACATTCCTACAAACGAAACCCAATATGCGGGCAATGTATGTGCTTACAACCTATGTGCTTAAAGCCCTAGAAGAGCAGGACCTCCCAAAAATTGTTTTAAGATTTTAGCATTTTCCTTTCTTGGTAGAGCAAGTCTCATTTTCCATCACAAGGCAGTATAATAGAATCCTTTTCTAGTCTCCGCAGAGTGTATGAGGGTGAGGAACCCAGCAGCCCAGGACCGTTCTGAACTGTGGCCGTGGAGAGATGCCAAGGATGTAGAATGACTCCAAGCGCAGAGTCTTGAGTCGTTCTCTGAAACAGCAGAAACGCACGTGCAAAGTGGATTTCACAGGCAGAGCATCTCACCTACAAAAATAGAGCACACGTGGAGATGATACTGGGGAGAAGGAATAGAGTGTTCCAGGAGAAAGCAAGAGAATGCTCTCTGACCAATGTTCTCTCCAACGACCTTTGGAGAAGGAAGAACGGAGAATTAAGCAATAACTCCTAGCTACATACACTTAAAATGTTTCTCCCATAGTAAATTAACGGCTGAACTTTTATTACTCCTACAAGAGAAAGTTCAATGCTCTTAAAAAGATACATACATATGTAGAAATCCAAAGTGATTCCCGATTTGAAAGATGTTTAATTTGAAATATCCCTGGATCTAACCCACTGCAAATGTTTATTGCGTGCTTCTTGTGCACGAGGCACAGGACGTTACAGAGAACACCAAGAACTCCAAGCTCCAGAGGAGAATAAAAACGCCAGCTAGGGAGATGAGTTGTGGGCTCACAGAAATGAGCTGTAAGGCTGCCACGCATCTTGTGATAAATGCAGACTGAGTAACAGAGTCATTCATTTGAGGAGACCGCTCCCATCATTCATGATCTGAAGACCAACTCTCAGATGGAACTTAATATTTTAAAGGATTTATAAGAAGTATAGGAAATATGGAAACATCAAAGGATTCCAGAATTTTTTTTTCCTGGAGCTGAGGATCGAAACCAGGGCCTTGTGCTTACTAGGCAAGCGCTCAACCACTGAGCTAAATCCCCAACCCCAGAATTTTGTTTTTTAAGTATGGCTGTAAGAGAGTTCAAATCACAACTAGGAAACCCCTGCCTCAGTCTCCCAAAACGTGGGATTACAGACAGGCTTCACCATACCTGGCCTTCCATGTGACTGTTATTTCAAAAAGTGATGTCAGTCCTTATGGACTGCTGTGTCAAGGTCTCCAAGATAGGTTGTTCTCATATTTCCCCTCAATCTCTTATATTTGAAATACCCAGAACTCCATCCTTTCTCTTCTTCATCTATATTTCCTCCGTTGGTTATCTCATCCAGTTTCAAAGATGTAAATACTGTCTGTAATGTAATTCTGGACACAGGTTTTCTGAAAAAAGGAATTTCAAATGTTAAGTTGAAAATGTCTCCTCTACTCCAATGGTATCCAAAACGAAAATTGACCGCGTGCTGGCGTAGCGCCCTGCAGACAGGCTTTCAAGAGAAGCCTTTTAAAGTTGAGTGTGTGCTACAGTCTAAGCAAAAACCTGGAAACAGAGCAAAATGGTGTGAAGGGAGTCAGGAAGAAAACACCATTATAAAGCGAGTGGATAGGATAGGTGTGGGAAGATCCCTGATCCACCTCTTTTTGACCTCTTCTTCATTCTAGTGTTCATAGGATTAAGAGCCCAAAATCATCATTTGATTTAGGCTCTAACGAACCGAAGTGGACCTTGGGATGGGTGATGGAGGCGAATCCTGTAGACTGATGGACAAAACAGTACCCCTGAAGCTGAAAGCAACTGTATCCCATTCTGTTTCCAATACAGTCTTCATATAAATGCTTCTCCCATTGTTTCTATGACACACTCTGCTCTTCACTAAGTACCCTCTTTACAAGTAAAATTTGCAAAGAATTCTCTTTCCGTATCGGAAAGGCCTGGCTACTTTTATACGATGGCAGTTTGCTCTCCATTCTGCGTGAGCATAAACACATAAAATATTTATACATCCCTCCAATCTATAGGAAAATCACTTTGGGGACTTGAAAACAGACTCTTTACAGATGGAGAGGCTGTGAGAGAAATGCCCTCAGTGTGCTGGCTCAGAACGGGCGATGTCTGCCCAGCACTGTGTCTCCCCTCATAACGGGAAGCTCTGCTGAAAGAACCCTTGTATGTCAAGATTCAAAACGGTCTTGTTTGCTCCGGTCCAACAAAGCTCTCACAGACAGTGGGATCTGCAGGGCAGCCACCAAGCGTATTAAACCAATGCTTCCCCCACCACACACACTGCGAATGGTCTATCGGAATGGTAGTTCGCACCTTCATGTATGGATGGAGGCTGGGGTGCTGTTGGAGCAGTCATCCTGCGCAGAACCCCACTGACTTCAAGGGAAGTGACGTCAACAGAACCCCAAGGTGTAAGGAGCACAAGCAGTACCTCCTCAGAACCGAGCCGGGTTGAGTTTTTTGTTGTTGTTGTTTTTTGTTTTGTTTTTCATTCTCTCAGTAGAAATGGCTAAATTTATACACCAAATATCTAAAGATAACCCTTCACTTCAACAGTTTATTAACTGCCAGACACATGACTATGTATTGGGAAACTCGACATTGAACTGCTGCTGCTGTTGTTGCTGTTGTTTTATGAAGGAAGGAAAGAGGGTCGTGATATAAAGAAACGCACCCAATCCCGATCCCATGGTTTTCTTGCTCTGTAAGCCCCCAGGAGGCTGAAACAAATTTAGACAAGCTTAGTGGTTCTGTATACCAAAAGCTGCCTTGATGCAAACCGTAAGAGAAGCCAAAGAGGAGGAAGAGGAGCAAAGGAGAAAAAAAGAAAGTATACGTGTATATTAAATCTCTAAATAGTGAGGCCTTTCTAGGCTGAAAAGCAAGGATAAATGGCTAATGGTTAATAGATTTAACTACCAAAAATGTAATATTTCAACATCTACAAAGTCAAAATAAGACAGATTTAGATGGGAAATAGAAAGTTGTAGTAATTAGGGAAGGCATTAGAATAATATTCCTAATGTATTAGAAATATCTGCCCATTGGCTAAAAGTAAAGCAAAGTAAGTTCCAGATGGATGGAGTTAAAAGTATAACTTTTTTTTTTTTTTTTTTTTTTTTGTGTGCCTTTCCTGGAACTCACTTGGTAGCCCAGGCTGGCCTCGAACTCACAGAGATCCGCCTGCCTCTGCCTCCCGAGTGCTGGGATTAAAGGCGTGCACCACCACCGCCCAGCTAAAAGTATAACTTTTTAAAACTCTTTAACAAAAATAAAATATAATGACTATCCGACCTGTGGATAAGGAAGTGGGATCCGCAGGGCAGCCACGTGCAGGAAGCCTAAAATCGTATGAAAATCATAAAGAAGCATATCAACATGTTTAACCATATAAAACTTAATTTTAAACAAAACATTTAGAGCCTTAGGTATAGCCCAGTTATACAACATGTGCTTAGCATTTTATATTTTGTCGGGTTGTGTGTCAAAAGAAAAACTAAGAGTGTCTGGGAAATCTGAGATGAGTCCTCCAGCAGCAGATTAAAACTGAAGCCGTCCGAGTGAGCCTAAGATTTTCTTTCTCTTTACATTTTCACGTATGCATTGTTATTGTTGTGTGTGATGTGATGTCTGTGAGGGCTGGTGTGAGTACACCACAGCATGTAATGCAGGATCCTATTCTCCCTTTTTAGTATCGGAGTCCAGATCAAGCGCAGGCCATCCCAGTCAACACAATTCTCTCTCACACACACTCCAACTGTTTCCATACAACTGTTGTGTTTACTGTATGTCTCCATCCCGGAAGTTGAAATGATTTTGCCATTCTACGTTTACTGTCTACTATAATCCTTGTAGTTGATACGTTTTTGGTGAATTCAAAACACAGCCACAGAATATACGCCGCCAATGGGGAAAAAAAAAAGAATATGAAAATATTGACATAAATTTACTATGTGTGGATGAGGAAAGAACATTTGCCTGCTACTTGAGAGACCAACCCTGGTCAGTCTCCAACACTGGAGAGAAAACAAACCAACAAACAAACTTACTATGTGTTAGGTCCTAGGGATTATGGGGTAGAACATAAAATTCTGTTTTACAAGGTTTTCATTGTTGTTGATTTTTACGACATTTCTCTTCTGTGGCGGCGTGGTAGTGGTGAGGTACAGGGGAGTTATGTGAGTGTTGTGGTGTACAACTTGCCAAAGTCAGTTCCCTCCTCTACCATGTGGGTCCTAGGGACCAAACTCGGGTCACCAGGCTTGAGCCATCTTTCCTACCTTAAAAAAAAAGTAATGTATTTTTAAGACAATGTCTCTCATAGTCCAGGGTAGGCTCAAACTCCCCAAGGTAAGGGTGGCCTTGAACTATTGATCTCTCTCTGTCTCTGTCTCCCAAGTGCTAGGATTACAGATGTGGGCCACTGTTCTAGGTGCTATGAGAAAACACTCTCACCAAAAGCCACACAGCAGGGGGGTGGAGAGTTTATTTAGCTTATACTTCTAGGTCATGGTCTACTGCTAAGGGAAACGAGATCAGAAACTCAAGCAGGAACTCGAAGGCAGGCATGCTTACTATCCCATGAAGCATTCCTTCTAGCCAGGCAGGCAACTCGCTCCCAGCAAGAAATACAGCAGACACCGTGGAGGCATGCCGTTCGATGACTCACGCACACTCACCGTCAGCTGGCCTCATTACACAACCCAGAACTCCCTGCCTGGAGACCACCCACAGTTGGCTTTGCTCCCCTACATCAATGAACCATCAAGATAATCCCCTCCAGGCATGCCCACAGGTCAGTTTCATGTAGGCGACTCATCGATTGAGGCCCCGCTCCTGGGTGAGGCTAGGCTGTGTCACCGACAGATAAAATGAACCCAGGCAGCCTCCGTGCTGGGTTCTCCCGTGGTTTACAATCTAGAAGAGATGTGAATAAGATATTGCCACTCTGCATAATTAGAGCTGTGGTGGGAAAGTATGGCAGTAGAGTATGCACAGGAGAAGTTCCTACTCTCTAGGCTCAAGGAAGATCATCATTACGTATACAGTGTTCTGCCTGCATGGTTGCTGGGAATTGAACTCGGGACCTCTGGAAGAACAGCCAGTGCTCTTAACACCTGAGCCGTCTCTCCAGCCCCCACAAAATACCCTTTTAAGGACATGCTGTGCTAGTGAAATCTGAAGGGTGAATGACTTGGTCATCCAAAACACTTGGTCATCCAAAATACAAGGAGGTAGGTCAGAGGTAAAGTAGAGCAGATGTCGGAAAGTAAGGCATACCATGGAATGTTCTGAATGCTAAAAAAAAAAAAAAAAAAAAAAAGCCCTTAGGACAGGCCATGAGGGGTAGTCACACACACACACACTTGCAAATCTGAATAAGTCTAGATAAATAAGCTAACGCCATTCAGCCCTTCATATTTAGAAAACTGGATGAGTGCTGAAAGGTTGTATGTGGAAGCAACATCATCAGTTTTATGTTCTACAAAAGTCATTCTGTCTGAGCCGTGTGTAAGGGACCAAACACCAAGAGTCAGAGGCTGTGGCTGTCATCTAGATGGGGCTTGGCAGGAAGTGACCTAAGCTAGGGCATTAACAATGGGATGTAAAGAATAAGGTAGATTTGAAGGCTGTTTGAGAGGTGGTGGTGGTGGTGGTGGTGGTGGTGGTGGTGGTGGTGGTGGTGGTGGTGGTGGTGAAAATTAGCATTCAAATAATTTGATAAACTATATGAGGACAAGTAGTGAAATATTTGGAAATAAAAAGATTCAAATTACATCAGAATTGACCCCAGGTCAGTGAAAGATTTGAATGCTTAAAAATGAAAACATAGAATGTCCAGTAGATGGTCCTCTAAAGCACCTCATCTTATGCCGGGAGTCAAAGAAAACTGGTCCCTCCAGAGACCATGACTTATGGGGCTGCTGTCTGGAGGAGGTGGACACACAAGAACACAGCAGATAATAACTGAGCAGAGTTGGCCATTGGAGTGGTGACTGGATGAGCGACGTCTCCAACATTCTCCTAGAGCAGGAATTTTGAAATGTTACCCTAAGAACTGCTTTGGGATTAGTAGCTCAAGTCAGAATGCAGGTAGCCATAAAACAGCTAGATAAGGCAGGCAGAACCCAGGAAATAAAGGAAGAAACTAAGCCAAGACAAACACACACACACACACACACACACACACACACACACACACACACACAGACACACACAGAAACGAGTCTAAAGGCTGTTTGGACATCCTGTTGATGGGCAAACCATGGTTTGGAAAAGCCAGACTACACCAAGAATGAACAGCATACATTCACGTGGGTGGTTTAAGGTCGAGCACTCTGGGTTATTTGTTTCGTTTTGTCTTTGAGACAAGGTCTCCTGTAGCCTAAGCAGGCCCCAGTCTGACTGTGTAGCCAAGGAAGGCCTTACATTTCTGATCTTCTACCCTCCGACTCCTCTTAAGTGCTGAGATGACAGGCGTGCACCGGCACACCCAGTTTTGTGCAGAGCTGGGGTGGAATCTAGGGTCCCCTGAGTGCTAGGCATGTGCTCTACCGACTGAGCTACATGCCCAGCCCTTAGCTCAAGAAGTCTGTTGGGGGAACAGGCCGGAAGCTGGCTCAGCAAGTTAAGGCCAAGCCTAGCAACCTGAGTCAACAGGGTGGAAGGACAGAATCAACTCCTATAAAATTGTCCTCAGATCTCCATACATGTCCGTGGCATGCACATACACAGTAAATTAAATATAAAAATATTTAGATTTTTGGGGGGAAGGGTAAAAAAAATTTAGATTTAAAAAAATTTTTACTTTCTAAAAACTTGTTACTAGCTTAAATCCAGTCCTCCACTCGGCTCTACACCTACACCTCTTCAGGTGAATGTTGTTGGAAGGAACCACACACATGCACATACACAATGGTCCCTCGCCACAAGCGCCTCTTAGTGCTAGCACCAGTCATGGTTGTTTCCTGGTCCATTTATGTTCTCACTCTGTTAGACCAGGCACACTTTCTCCTAGCTCTTAAAATTCCTTCTTATTCTCACAACCAAACCCTTTTATTTTATTTCTAGTGAATAATATTAATAAAACCCACCAGACAAGACTTAGCACATGCTTCCAATATCATCTCTCTTCACCTACAAGTCTGTTTGTTCTGCAATCTTTTTTTTTTTTTAAAAAATCATTCATTTTATTTTATTGGTGTTTTGCTTGCACGTATGTCTGTGTGAGGGTGTCAGGTCCCCTGCCATGTGAGTGCTGGGAATCAAACCTGGGTCCTCTGGAAGAGCAGCCAGTGCTCCTAACTGCTGATCCATCTCACCAGCCCCTTGTTCTGCATTTTTTTTTTTTTTTTGGAGACAGGGTTTCTCTGTGTAGTCCTGACTCCTGGAACTAGCTCTATAGACCAGGCTGGCCTCGAACTCATAGAGATCCACCTATGCCTCCAGAGCGCTGAGATTAAAAATGAACACCACCACCACCACCACCCAGCTTGTTCTGCATTCTTACCTGTTAGTGTGGATGGTTTTTTGTTCTGGGTTGGTTTGTTTTGGTTTGAGACAGCACTCCATATAGTCCAGGCTGACTTCGAACTCATTATGTAATTGAAGATGACTTTAAACTTCTGATCCTCTTTGCCTCCACCTCTGAAGGGCTGAGACTGCAGACATGCCTCATAACACCTTGTTTTGGATTATGTTCTTAATGAAAACCAGTCATCTCCTACATACTGGACCTCATAACTTCTAGTCTATTCAGGGACCTAACAATTCTCTCCTCGGGTACAGATGCAGACAGCTCAGTAGCCAAGCACTTGCTTAGCACGTGTTAGGGCCCTGAGTTCCATCCTAGAAGGGAAACATTCTTTCTTTGTTTCAGTATCATCAGTTTTCCTCTCTCTGCTGGGATTTTTGTATTATCATAAAACCCTACTTCCATATCTCCTGCCTTCATTCAATTCCTGCTATGGCCCTGACTTTTCCATCCCACCATTCATCCATTCTCGACTTTCTCCTAGAAAAATGTCGTGGAAGAACAGCCTGCCTATAGTCACTGTTCTTTACCTTTCTCTTCCTGCTCTGTCTTCAGTCCATGTCAATCAGGTCCTTATCCCCTCCCTCAGTCCATTTTGGATTATTGTAACAGAAAGCCACAGACTTTATTTATAATGTGTAGACACATTTCGGCTCACATTGGGGGGACAGCATCTAGTAAGCACCTTCTTGTCCCATGGCAAATGAGCAAAGGGAAGGAGAAGAACAGGCAAAGGGAATCAGCCTTGTCCTTTTGTAAGGAACCCATTTTTTGTAAGTGCTTCTTTAGTTCACTGATGAGCGGCACAGCCCTCATGGCCCAATCAGCTCTTAAAGATAATATCGGTAATCTTAATATCTGTAAAAGCGTTAGTATTTAATATTGTTCAAATGGAGATTATATTTCATCATGAGTTTGGAAAAGGGCATTTAAAACCCAATCCCTTCTCCTAATGCCCACAGCACCTCATCATTTTCTTGTCAAAGTCACCAAAGACTCTGACATTGCTGAATTTCTCGAGTGATGTTAGTTCTCATCTTGCTTGATCTATTCGCAGCACATGACCTGTTTGATTCTGCCTTCTGGAGAGATGTTTTCTTTCTTAACTTCTACTGTTTCCTTTGTCATATAATCTGCTCCCTCTCTGTCTCTTTTGTTGGCTTTTCCATAACCCCATGGCCTCTGAACACTGGAAGAGCTCAGTCTTCGAATTTCTTCTCTTTAATGTTTACTGTATTCACTATAGTAGCTTAAATTATGATTTATAAGCATTCACTCCCCCTCTTGTACAAAGATTATATATCTACCCTCTGGATTTGCCTCAAAAATCTCTCTTCTAAGCAGAATATGCAGCCTGGCCCCGTTGCAGGGCTGGGCTAGTCCTGTGGCTGTTGACTTCTAAATAAACCCAAAGCTAGAAGGCACTTGAATCAGGCCTACAGCTGGCCCATAGGCTAGAGAAAACCTGTAATCCACCGTGTGTAACAATAGCAAGAAATAAATGCTAACAGGTATAATCCACTGAGATTTGGGTTGTTCGTTTCCTTAACAATACTGATTAACAAAACTCTTATTTATTTATTTAGAGACAGGATCTCATGTACCCAAGGCTAGCCTCAAACTCACAATTATAGTCAAGTCAACTTCTGATCTTCCTGCCTCTTCTTCCCAAGGGCGGGGATTACAGGTGTGCACCACCATTTATGAAACTGCCTTTAAATCGCCCTGAATTCCAAGCTCATATAGACAGCTGCCAATTTGACATCAGTATTCGACATCTAAAGGCTCATCAAATTCAGTAGATCTAAATGTGAGCATGTACTCTTTGTATCAACTGTGGTCTTCTTTGAGTCTTTCCACTATCCACTCGTGGAAACATCAACATTCTAAGACCAGAAGCAACAACAACAAAACCCTACAGTCATCCTGATTTCTTAATTTTGCTAATAGTCCACATCGACTCATCAATCAATAAATCTTTTTTTTCTTTTCTTTGTTTTTTGTTTTTCAAGACAGGGTTTCTCCGTGTAGCTTTGTGCCTTTCCTGGAACTCACTTGGTAGCCCAGGCTGGCCTCGAACTCACAGAGATCCTCTTGGCTCTGCCTCCCGAGTGCTGGGATTAAAGGCGTGCGCCGCCGCCGCCGCCGCCGCCGCCGCCGCCGCCGCCGCCGCCGCCGCCGCCACCACCACCACCACCCGCTCATCAATGAATCTTGTGGCTTCTATTAAAAAAAAAAAAAAATTCAGGCTCTAAAAACTCCACGACTTTGATGGCCCAAGCCATGACCACCTTTGCCTGTACGCCGAGTGACACACCAGTCCTCACCAGCTTTGCTCTGTCCATCTTAGCCTGAGTTCTTTAGTACTTCTTGAGAAAGTTTCTCTAGAGAAGGAGAACAAGGGTTAACCAACAACTCCCCCAATGAATGCTACTCAACTTCAGGTGGGTCATAGATAACGGGTTACCTTTTAACTCCCTTTAATCACGAGTCACCACCCCATCACTATCACCTAGTTCAAGCCACCATCATCTTCACCTGGGTCCTTCTGAAAGCCACAGCACTTACTCCTGTTTGGCCCTCCTAAGTGGGCTTTTTAAAAAGCAGTGATATTGTACCTCTCATTTGCTCAAACTTTCCTTTCTTCAAATAGCTTCTCACTTCACCACACCGAGAAGGAAAAGGCAGGCCATTGTCATGGCTTACTTCCCAGGATTCTTTTCACTCTGCATGCATGGCACGGCTCACCTTACTGCTCGGATCTCATTGGTTATAACTCACAGCATCCCCACTCAGCTTAGGCGAAGTGGCATCCTCGTTATTCCTTACACATGCCATTTATGCCGTCCCTTTAAGGCCTCTGGGTTTGTTAGTTTGTAATCTGTCTACCTAAGATCTTCTTTGTTGCCATTGTTTTGTTTATTGGTTCTCTTTCTCTCCCTCTCTCTCCTCTCCTCTCCTCTCCTCTTCTCTTCTCTTGAGCCCAGGTTGGATTCCTGATCCACCTGCGGCCCCCTGGCCCCGAGCATGCTCTTCTATCACATATCTCTTTGGCCTGCTTTCTAACCTTAAGGGTTTTTACTTACAGTCTTCTTGAGAGTGAGGCCTTCCTGGACACTATTTTAAATGGCCTCAGACTCACTATCCTTCATCTCTACTTTTCCCCTTTATAGCATTTATCACAGGGCATATAAAATAAATAATAAATTAATTAATATATAATAAATATAATATCTATTAAAAAATAAATAAATTTAATATATAATAAATGTTGCTTATTCTTTCCATGCCTACACTAGAATGTAAAATGCTTCATGAATTGCAATTTTTCTTTACTTTATTTACTTCATTATTGTATCTTCTGAGAATGGTAAATGCTCAAAAAATATTTGTCAAGAAAATCCATATAATTAACCAAATGTTATTTCCAGAATATGTAGAGCACTGCTTTGTGTCAAAAGGAAATAAAGGGGTTGGGCTATAGCTCAGTGGTGGAATACTTGCCTGGGATGCACCAAGGCCCGGATTTGCTCTCCAGCTCAGGGAGGGCTGGAGGAGACCAAAAGAGCCAACTGAGGAATCAGCCAATGCTATGAATATTTATGTGAAACTCATAATCAATAATCCTAAGAAATGCCAGGCGGTGGTGGCGCACGCCTTTAATCCCAGCACTCGGGAGGCAGAGCCAGGCAGATCTCTGTGAGTTCAAGGCCAGCCTGGGCTACAGAGTGAGTTCCAGGACAGGCGCAAAGCTACACAGAGAAACCCTGCCTTGAAAAACAAACAAACAAACAAACAAACAAACCTAAGAAAAGGGATTCACATCACTAGCGATGAAGCATACAAAATGAGACCTTTTTATAAACATCTGATTTAGAAAAAGCTAGGAATTCTTAAATACTGAAGAGATTTTTCAAGAACAATAACTATCATCATGCTGGCATACCTGGGAAGTTGAAAACACTGAAATCTGGAAGCACTCAGACTCATCCACCAGTCCTACATCCAAACCAGTCAGCACCAGGCGGAACTGGCCACAGCATCCTTCTAACAAGAGATGTGTACAAAAACATTCATAGCATTATTAATAATAGTCCTCCCCTTCCTGGAAATTTAAATGTCCATCAGTAACATAAGAAATACATACATTTAGGATATGTATATAATGGGATATTTCACAACAGTGAAAATGAACAACTATTGCCCAACACAACAGGAAACCCTCCGAAATGTCCTAACAGCTAAAGGGTAAGGCCACCTGAATGATGCACTTCTTAAGACAGCCCAGAGCAGGGGATGAGTGAGACTCATTTCTCCAGAATCAAACAAGGAAACAGCAGGGCAGAGAGTTGGGTTTGAATCCAGCTCCTCTTGCTCGACAATATGGAAGGAGCCCTCATCCGGGGGTTCAGTTCCAAACCACACCAAATGGACGCCTGGTATTGTCTGGAGGGGTTTCTACTGTGCATGCTGCAGTGCATTTTCCTGTGTGCAGTTTAGCCTTTTACTCACTCCATTGACATCTCTCTCATTGACCAGGTAAGGTGTTAGGAGCCATGGAAGAAAGGACACATAAAGGTGGCTTTTGTCCTCTGAGAGTCTGGAGTCTAGATGCAAAGGTAGCACTAACATGTGATGAAGTACTTATTGTTTTAAAAATTTATCCACTGGTACATGGCAATAGTCCCAATCTGAGAAGCAGGTGCATTGCTTGAACCCAGGAATTTGAGGCAACATCATGAAACCCCATTGTGGTGATGTATTGTATCCTCAATATATTGTGCACCCTAATAAAGTTTATTTGAGGATCAGAGGAAAAAGCCAGCCACTATTGTAAAAACACAGAGGTCAGGCAATGGTAGCACATGCCTTTAATCCTATCACTCGAGAAGCAGAGATCCATCCAGATCTCTGTGAATTCAAGGCCACACTGGGAACAGAGCCAGGCATGGTGGTACATACCTTTAATCCCAGCACTAACCATAAAGGTCTGGAGGTCTGTACAGACAGACAGGAAGTGACAGAGCTGGGCAGGAAGAGGAAGTGATATAGTTGGGCAGAGAGAGGAAGTGAGATAGCAGAACAGAAAGGCATATAGGTGTGGGTATACAGGAAGTAGCTCTTTGTGGCTCAGGATCTCCAAGTGGTGAGAACGTGGCTAGCTTCTTTCTGCTTTTCTGATCTCTCAGTTTTAACCCCAATATCTGGCTCCAGGCTTTTTTTTTTTTTTTAATTAATAAGACCATTTAGCACTTTGTGTTACACCCCATCTTACAAAATAAAGGATCATCAGTTACTACACTAACCTTTCTGGAAACCCATGCCAGGAAGGGACTGCTTCTGACTGGAGTAGACAAGGGGAATTCTAGAAGAAAGAAGAATTTTAACCATCAGTCCGGTTAAGGTTTCAGTGGCCACCTTAAGGAGAAAGCCAGTGGCGAAGGCCGAGTGATATGAGAGATTCCAGGTGAGGTTCGCAGAAGGGCTTGCTTGGTGGAGCTGTAGGATGAGTCATGGGATAAATACAGGGAAGACTCGGGATAGAGACAGGTACGTGAGAAGGTAATGATAACGTCCAGGGCAGTCTTGAAAGGGATGCTCAAGTGTTTCCATTTAATAGGCTTTTTGTTTTTAATGAAGCAGAGTTGGACTTTCATAAAGACATTGTAAGCCTGGCTTACACGTGGGATGACAGAAAAATATGACATCTGTGGATGGATGTGGCTTCCCAAAAAGAGTCACGGAAAACCCGCGTGTGGGTATGGGCTCCCGAAGAGGGAGTCACCTTAAACCACTAGGTTTTGATGTAGGAATAATTGGATGAAAAATGTTACAGAAATCTGGGTGTGGTGACTCACACCTATCATCCAGCACTCCAGATTGGCAGGAGAATTTTTTGTAGTTGAGGGCTAGCCTGGGCTGCACGACAAGACCCCCGGGAGGCAGGAAGAATACAATAACTTTTTTTTAAGCATGTGAAGAAATGAAGTGGTAATACTATGCTAATGAGTTTAGAGGGGCATTATGTATTTATTATGGAATGATATTACATTGACCACTCTTTTACAATGTTACAAAATATGCTTTTTATGTGTCTGGGTGTTTGGGACTGCGTGTACGTCATGTGCGCGTCTGGTGTTTTCAGAGGCCAGAGGAATGTGTCGGATTTCCTGGAACTAGAGTTACAGAATGTTGTGAGCCAAGACGCTATGTGGGTGCTGGGAAGAAAACACAGGTTCTCTAGGGCACGGAACTGCTGAGCCTTCTCTCCAGGCCCAGTGTTAGCCACTCAGTGCCTCAGTCAAGTTCATCCTTACAGTAACTGCGTGTGGGAGGCTTCATCATCCTTACTTTTTAGAGATGAAACTCAAGTTCAGAAGCGGGGTATATATTTTAATAAATTCACACATCAGGGAGGCTCTGGCTCACACACAGATTCAGACTCCCTTCCCTACCCCGAGTCCTTTTATTCTCTGGTATATTAACTCTACAGCAATACTACAGCAGGATCCTGTTCGGCTCCAAGGAGGAGATGGTGTGCATCTGAGGGAAGGAGTGTCACTTCAGAAAGGTTTAAAAAAAAAAAAAAAAGGCACCGAAGGCAGTGTTTTTCATCTGGAAAGCCCTGACCTTTCTGGGTGTGGTGTGCACTTTGTAGATGATCCCTCATGATTCCGCTTCCTGGTCCTCATGGACTGGATTGAAAGATGAACAGAGGATACAATGATACCTAAGGAGACATTCTGATTCCTTCCAGGAAATTCTAGAAGTCTCCATCATATTGGGGAATGGTTAGAACCCCAGACCCTCTCACTGGTCTTGCCCTACTGTAGAGAATTGTATTGTAACATCCTGGTGGTTGTTACAGCAGCTACAAAATTAAAACAAATAAACAAAATCAGTACATTTATCAGACAGCTTTGCATCTAAGGCTTTGGAAGATAAATTTGGGGCTCACAGTTCAGTGCACTTGCATTAGGTTTGGGTAGGTGAAGTTACATGAGGCCTTCATCCTGTTTCTTTTTCTGTTGCTTCTCACAGATACAGCAATGGGGATTTCTCCTCGGGTACCAGGGCCTGGATTTGAGGGTACAGGAACAAGGCTGCAGTGTGGAGCAGGTAGCTCCATGAACGTCAGGACGCGGATATTCCAGTGTGAACCTTGATTGACTCAGTCTCCTCAAGATAGCCTTGACTTCCTTTTAGAAGCCCTCCCTGGGCTGGAGAGATGGCTCAGCCGTTAAAGGCTAGGCTCACAACCAAAAATATAAAAGCCCTCCCGGTGAGTCTGGTAACTCGTAATTACTTGAATCTACTTCATTTCCATTGCCAAAAATATCTGGATCCTGAACGCTAGGATTAAAGCATGCGCCACCATAACTGACTGAGTGCACATTGCTTCTTTGGAGGGCCTAACTTTGACTGTCAGCGCCCAAGGCTGGTGGCTTGTAAACACCTGTGACTCCAACCCTACGGAATCTGACTTCTCTCTTCTGATTTCCACAGGAACATGCATTCATGTGTGCACACCCTCTCCACACACACACATAAAAAATAAACAATCAACAACGAAAAACAACAACTGTGTTCCTTGAATAGTGCTAGGGAAACAGTTCAATCAATTGAGTGCTTGCCCTGAAGCATGAAGACCCAAGTTTGGTCTCTAGAGCCTACAGTAAAACGTCACGTGTGGTGGCTCATGCTTACGATACCAGTGGTGGGAGGCAGAGGCAGGAAAATCCCTGGGATTCACTCAGCAACCAGTGTAGCCTAATTGTTGAGCTCTGGGACAAGGAAAGACCCTGTCTCATCTGGCAATGGACACACAAAATAAGTCAACAAATGTAAAACAGATTTTTAGAAAACCTATTTCTGATCTTGAATTCTGTAGAAGCTACCAAGTATGAGTAAGGGTGGAATGAAAATATCTCAGCTAGACAAGCGTTCAAAACCCACTGCAAGGAAACCCTTCTTAGGGAGCTATGAGAGATGGAATTTTACAAAGCAATGGGGAGGCCTAGAAAGAACTTATACAGAATCAAAGAAAATGAGAATCTTGCCCGGCGGTGGTGGCGCACGCCTTTAATCCCAGCACTCGGGAGGCAGAGCCAGGTGGATCTCTGTGAGTTCGAGGCCAGCCTGGGCTACCAAGTGAGTTCCAGGAAAAGTCGCAAAGCTACACAGAGAAACCCTGTCTCGAAAAAAACCAAAAAAAAAAAAAAAAAAAAAAAAAAAAAAAAGAAAAGAAAAGAAAGAAAATGAGAATCTTACCAAGGAAATAACAAAACAGCAAGAGTCTCAAATGGCCAGTTGTACAACATAACTCAAGAGCAGCCAGTTACAGGCTGGTACAGGACAGACAGATGGAGACCTCTCCCCCGACCCCTTGCTAAGACAGGAGACAGATAATGTGATGTATTGAACTGTAGAGAGGGTTTGTGTAGCTCTGGGGAGGGGAAAAATAGATTGTGACAGGTACACAGAAAACAGAGCAAATTATTGAAAAAAAGACAACTTGTTGTAGTATTTTTATAAAAAATAAAATGTGATCATAACGTGTTCGGTGTCTCAGCAATTGACAAGTTTTGGTTAGTTCTTGAATGGAGAACTACTTCTTAGCACTCCTGGGCAGGCTAGAAGAGGAGCCATAGATTTTTGACATATAGTTAACCAAAGTAGAAGAGGCAGGGTATGCACGTGTGGCTGAAAGGAGCAAAATCTGATGATCAGTCAGTGGACATAAGTAAAAAATAAAATTTTAAATGTAGAGGTAGGGCTGGAGAAGTGGCCCAGAGGTTAAGAGCACTGGCTGCTCTTCCAGAGGACCCGGGTTCAATTCCCAGCAACCACATGGTGACTTATAACCATCTCTAACTCCAGTTCCTAAGGATCCCAGGCCTTCTTCTGAACTCTGCAGTTCAGATATATACATACAGGCAAAATACTTATGCACATAAATTCTAAAAAAATCTAAAGTAAAGGCTAGGAAATAGTTTAGGTTTTAAGAAGAAAATCGTTTAAGTAAATAGAAGAAACCACTGAAGGAGATGAAATGATCTTAAGTAAACAAAGTTGAGGGGCTGGAGAGGTGGTTCAGAGGTTAAGAGCACCAGCTGCTCTTCCAGAGAACCCAGGTTCGAGTCCCAGCACCCACATGGCGGCTCACAACTGTCTGTAACTCCAGTTCAGGTGATTGACACCCTTATACAGACATACATGCAGGCAGAACACAAATGTACATAAAATAAATAAACTTACAAAAAAAGTAAACAAAGGAGAGAAAATATGATTACTAATTTTCCATTATTTATTTTAAGATAGACTTGGGGAAAGAATTGTCATTTATCCCATAAAAGATACAAATCAGCTCACTAAGATGAAGGAGAAAGTGTCTATTTGGAAGCGGCCTAATAGATGAAGTAAGGAAGAAATGCAGGCCAAGAGGATGCCACGATTTTGAATTTAAACAAGTAGGAAAATATTATTGCCACTGTGACATAAGAGAGAATCAAGAAAAGCAGTTTGGGGCTCTGCCACACGGCCTATTAAGGTTAAACTGCTGCCCAGCCCGATGACCTAAATATGATCTTCAAAACCCACATGGTGGAAGGAGAGAACTGACTTCTGCAAATGTTCCTTTGGTCTCCACATGGCCTGCTCTCTCTCTCTCTCTCTCTCTCTCTCTCTCTCTCTCTCTCTCTCTCTCTCTCTCTCTCTCACACACACACACACACACACACACACACATATACATATACATTAATTAATTTAAAATGTAGTTAAACAAAGAAATGACAGAAAAGTAGTTTTGGGGACAGGTGACAATGTTTGTGCTGCCTCCACGTAAGTCATGGCCGGTGGCTCTCCGGGTGGCTACGTCACGGCAGCAGGTCCAATTGGAATGCACACTTGTCTGATCTTCTTGAACTGTACTAGATTCCTAGCGTGGGCAGCGAGGAGTCCAAGCTGAAACGGGGGAGAGAACTTTGTACTTCTCTGGAGTCTGTTAAAGAGAAACATTCAAGAAGAAGGTGAATAAATAGCTAAGTGAACTCAGAGACCTTTAAATTAAAAATATATATATATGTATATATGGAAGACCGGGACAAAGATAATCCTAAAAGAGAGAGGTTATAAAACACTTCCAGAAAGTTCAGAAGGATGGATAGAAACTTGATTTTGATGACAAGAAAGTCAGTGGTGACCTTCCTTAGGGGAGTTTTGGTCTACAAGCAGAGGAAGTCATGACTTGGGTATATAGCAGCAATATGCTCGTCTTTGAAGAATTTCCTGGGCCAGGCTGTGGTGGCGCACGCCTTTAATCCCAGCACTTGGGAGGCAGAGGCATGTGGATCTCTGTGAGTTCTAGGCCAGCCTGGGCTACAGAGCGAGTTCCCAAGATACCAGATTATCACCCTGTGTGTTTATTGTGTTACAAGGGAAGACAGGGTCTTGCGATAGAGCCTTGACTGGCCTGCTGTTTATTAAATAACTCTGGGTAGCCTCAAGCTTGAGTCAATCAATCCTCCTGCCCTGGCAACAGGAACAAAAGGAATTGTATCCTAAAGACGGAGAGATCTGGCGGTTGGCTCTTTAATTCAGTCACCTATCTTAGCGTCACTGAACACGGGACAGTGAGAAGGAATGAGCCTGAGATGTGGTGTCACAGGAAGTGTACAGCCACGGAAGCAGTGGCTATGCATATTCTAACTCTGGAGGGAAACCAGCCTTCATCAGGTTCACGGCGGTTCCCAAAACACAGCTGATGGAGGGACGTGTTCCATGACGCCACACAAGAAACAGTTCCACATTGAAGAGAGACTTCAACAACGCCCCTGCAACCTTTAGGCATTCATTTGAATCTTTATTTGAAACACAAAAGCTGCTCTAAAAGGTACTTTTTGAGACAACTTGGAAAATGTGTACATAAAGCCTATTACATGACATCAAGGTACTCGTAAAATGTGAGGGTTGTTTCGATCAAAATGGAATCACTTGTGTCAATCTTCACAGCCCAAACAAAAAGGAAATAGAACCCCAGGTATAGCCAGAGTTTCTATACATGATTCCTTTATAGTAGATCTCACAGAGGGCTCTGCTAGGCTACAACTCTGTCCAATGATTTCATAGCCTTATACAAAAATTAGTTTTACAAGAACATTGTTTTTGTAATGTCCCTCTTGTTATTAACCATTGTGTCCAAGAAGCATTATTTTGAAACATCTGCCGTAACCACTGGGGCCTTTAAAAACTTCCCCTTAGGACTAGAGAGACTGTTCAGTGGTGAAGAGCACGTACTGACCCTGCAGAGGACCCAAGTTGGGTTTGCAGCATCCAAGCTGGGCAGCTTGCAACTACAAGTAACTCCAGGTTCAGGGGATCTGACATCATCTTCTGGCCTCCACAGGCAGCATCCTCTCCAAGACACAAATAAATACAAATAAATCTTAAAAAGGAGGGGGAGCTGGAGAGATGGCTCAGCAGTTAAGAGCACTGGCTATTCTTCCAGAGGTCCTGCATTTGATTTCCAGCACCCACATAACCATCTATATACTACAGTACTGGGGTTTCCAATGTCCTCTTCTGGCTTCCATGGTACCAGGTACCCAAGGCCCTAGGATGACTAAGCATCTTGCCTGGCTACTGGACAGTGCTGGTGAGGTCATGTAACTGGGGGAGTGGCTAGGAATTCTAACAGGTGGTCCTGGGGAGTCAGAGGTTCTATGTTTCTAACAAATTCCAGGTAGGGCCATGTTACCAGATTTATATACATGGGAGAATAATGATTTATTCTCGGCTCTTGCAGAGGACTGGAGTTGTTTCCAAAAGCTATGTTAGGTGACTCACAACTATCTATAGTCCCAGCTCCAAGGGATCCAATGTTAATTTCTGGCTTCCACAGGCACCCAAACTTACAAGTACATCTCTCTCTCTCTCTCTCTCTCTCTCTCTCTCACACACACACACACACACACACACACACACACACACACACAAACACACACGAGCATGTACAAACACAATTAAAAATAAAGATTCAAAAAAGAAAACTTCAAGTGGGAAGGGGATTCTCTCACTCCAGCCTCAATTATTCTTAGTATCTCTCTACGTCTATTTAACAAAACCCAATTTTATTTTATTGTTTTGAGGCAGGGTCTCACTATGTCGCCCTAGTTGGCCTTGAACTCACAAGGCCCTTTCGCCTCCTGAGTGTTGGGATTAAAGCCATATGTTGCCACACTTGGAAAAACCCAACTTTGAAATAAGGGGAGAATCCCTCCGCACGCTCTATATAACCAGGCCCCAAGGAAACAAATGCAGACAAAGGTCGTTGTCTCCGTTCCTGAAATCGTGAGTGGGAACAAATATGTGAGCAACTGTTGGAATACAAGATTCTGGCAGGCACCAGGACTCAATTTTCCCCAAAAGCTCACAGGTAGGAGACAATTCATAGGTGAGGTGGGAGTTGGGTCTTTATAGGAGCAGACACTGAGGGAGAATCTAAGAGCCCTGGAGAGATGAATTTATAAATAAAAATCAAGACTTCTTTCCTATACCAGGAATTTCTAATTCATGCTTGCTTTCCTTGGTGGGAAGAGCACTCTCAGATGGGCCAATGTAAATAACATCCCATAGCTGATGCTTCTCACTGCAAAGGAGGAAAGTGCCTTTCTGGTTATGCAGGAGTCGGGAAACACGAGCCAGTTTTTCTTAAGAGCTTGGTCAACCCAGGACAAGCCAGGACTGGGGTTGTAGATTTACAAAGACAGAAAACCTACAGAAACCCTCTGGAGTCAGTTGGTGATGTTACTGTCCACGGACAGAAACAAAAGGCAAATATCCTTAGATTTGGGTATGTTGGGGGAGAGGAGCCTTAAGAAAAAAACCAACAACAACAAACAAACAAACAAAAACATAAGAGCCATGCGATGGTGGAGCATGCCTTTAATCTCAGCACTCAGGAGGCAGAGGCAGGTGATCTCTGTGAGTTTGAGGCCAGCCTGGGCTACAGAGTGAGTTCCAGGAAAGGCACAAAGCTACACAGAGAAACCCCAGGTCTCAGAAAACCAAACCAAAGCAAAAACAAACAAACAAATAAAACAAAACAAAAAACAAGCCGGGCGGTGGTGGCACACGCCTTTAATCCCAGCACTCAGGAGGCAGAGGCAGGTGGATCTTTATGAGTTCAAGACCAGCCTGGGCTACAGAGTGAGTTCCAAGAAAGGCACTAAGCTAAACAGATAAACCCTGTCTTGAAAAACAAAAAACAAGAAGAAAAACAAAACAAAAGTACAAAAAACAACCAACAAAGATTAAATAAACACAGGTGAATAGTTGCCAAAGTGCAGGTACTTCAGTGACTTGTGTGCATTTAATAGCTGTCATCCTAGCTGCCACTCAGGAGGCAGAGGCAGGAGGAACTCAAGTTCAAGGCCCTCTTGGACTACAGTGAATTGTGCCAACACAGACTATCCTGCCTCACAAGCAGAAAGTAAAAAAAAGGCGGGGGATACAACTCAGTGTAAGATGTTTGCCTCACAAATCCACACCCCTCCCCATGCCGTACAACGTGGGGACAAACCAAGATCAGAAGCCCTTGACCACAAACATTCCCAATAAAGAGAAGAGAACTGTGTACGGGTCACTGGGGCCTCTCCAAAACCCCAGGTATGGCCGGTTTGACATCACATATCGGTATTCTGCTTGAGCAGGTCCGGCCAGTTTTTCACTCTCTCTTACCAACTCTGCTCTCTTCCTGTCTGTTTTCTTACCAGTTTGATCAAGGGTGGGTGTGAGCATGGGAGCACACAAAGCCATAGTGGGCCCTCACACTCCTCCCCTGCTCTCATTCCAATTGACCTAATCGCTGACACCCCCACATTAAACCGGTAGGTACCCTGTCCTTTGCCCACCCTGCTGCGCTGAAATCTTGTGGCTTCTATCTGTAATGACCGCTTCTTAGAAAAACACTCTCAAACACCAGATGAATGCCCCCAGAAGAAATGACATAATTTTCTATATTAAATTCCTACTTACTCACACACGGTATCAAACACTTGCCTAATTTTTTTTTCACTACTTTGTCACTGTGTGCATTATTCCCCGAGTCTATTCACTAAGTCTTCATACAAACACTCACTTGTCTCTCAGAATAGACTAGATTCGTATGAGTTCATGTGGGTACAGAGCATTCCAGCATGTAGATAAAGCAGGATTTGCTTGCCTACCTTTATGGTAGGGATTTGGTTTGTTTCCAAATTTAAAAGGAATTATTTTATTGTTTTTGTATGTATGGATGTTTGGCCAGCAAGTATGTCTTTGTACCACATGTTCGGAACCCCTGGAGGCCAGAAGAATGTGTCAGATCCTCTGAGACTGGAGTTACAGACAGTTGTGAGCCATCATGTGGGTGTGTGCTGGGGATTGAATCTGGGTCCTCTGGAAGAGCAGTCAGTGCTCTTAACTGCTGAGCCATCCCTGTTTCTGAATTTTTAATATTGTGAGTTAACCTGCTGCATACATTCTTGTGGCTGTTTTTCCTCTTCAGTTGCTAACTTGGAGCATGCTTTGGAAGGAAGGACTGATTCATTCATAGGTGGATGGTGAAGAGGGTCATAAGTAAGAAAGAAAGAGCATGGTCAGATTTTCATCTTCCGAACATCTGCCTGGTGATGGTCATCCCAAACAGGAGGTCAAGATGAAGGCCAGTGAAGAACTATTCGATTGAAGCTGTAATAATCAGAATGTCGCCTGGCAGTCTAACCAGGAAGAATCCCTCTGAACTGAGTCGCACTGATTAATTTTTATCACATTTGTCAAGTGCTTCTTTGGGTTTCTTATTTCACCTCTGTCTGCCATGTTGCTGTACCATAAGCAAAAGTGTCCTCCGCCAATGGCCGTTCAGAAAAGACCTTTTCTTTGCCCTATGAGCAAATCCCTGCTTCAGGACCTTGGGCTTGCCTCAGAAGTGTAGAAGGAAAGCTACAGCCGAAGCGTGGCCATGGCTGTGACCTGCGAGGGAGAACGGAGACATTATCTAGTCTAGACGCTGGCTTAGGGGACCGCTTCTCACGTTTCTCTCCTCTGTTTTCATTTGATCCATTGTAATCCTCTTATTATATGTAAGTCCTGGTTTTGCTTCTCTGTCTTTTTAAGTGTTCAAAGTGCCCTGGCTCTACCATGTATGGACTCCATTTGGCCTAGAAAACAAGGAGGTGATCTTAGTTGTTTCTGTGGCTCTTTGCAGCTCTGACCTCCTGGTTCTAGGGCTCTGTCCCCTCTCTCCGGATGGCCAAACCCAGTCTTGCTCCAACTCAATGTCCGTCCCCCTCCCCCCCCCTCCATTACAAGTTTTACTCACAGCCCCTCTGAAATGTGGGTGGACTCACGAACCATCCAGCACTAATCATTCAGCATTCCTTATCCCCCCTAGATGTTTTTAATCATCCGGGGAACTTTTTGAAGCTGTGGTATCTTTACCAAGGACATCCCTAAGCTACCTTTGTGTGCCCTATGTATCTCAGCTAATGGTGGTCAGCTTCAAGTACTCATCTTCCACGGGACTAAAAACCCATTAAAGCCAGCTAACCATATCACACGTGTTAGACTCCAAGCTTCCTGGGCATACATACATAAATTATATAACACACGAACAGTTTCTTCAGCAACTTCTATACCAAAGATACAAAATCTACAGGTAAGAAATGTCTGCAAATAGTCATTTTTAATTTATTTTACTTTGGTTTTGGTGTGTTGTTATTGTTGTTTGAGACAGGATCTCTCTACATAAGCCCTGACTGTCTGAGAATTTACCATGTAGACCAGGCTGGCCTGGAACTCACAGAGATCCACAAGTTTCTGCTTCCAAAGTGCTGGGATGAAAGGCCTACCCTACCACACCCTGCCCTAATTTTTACCTTTTTTGACAGCACATTTACTAGTTTCCAAAGTGAATGGAAGACCCATACACCACACCTATACCTTGATCCCACCCTCATTTCCAGAACCGTGTGACAATAAGTTTCTGGGACTTAAGTCATTTTATTAAGTTGATCCAAGCTAATGAATCCAGAAACTTTGGGCACAATCCTGGCATGGTCGCGGGAAATGGAAACGATCACTTTAGTCGCTCTCAGCCTGCTCAGAGCCATCTTAGTAGAAAAACAGAGAGGTATTGCCTTCATTGGGAGCGCTTGGTATGAGCTTTGAGAACCCTGTAAAGTGATCAGTATGGACGACATTGAACATCAACGGGAAGAAAAGAGGGAAGTGTGCTGGGAGCACCAAGGAATCCTGGTAATCAAGAATTACTCTTTGCTACCTAGGAAGGGAAGCACCAGGTTGCTGGTATCTACGATGCGCTGTTAGCATAAAGTAGTGGTTCTCAACCTGTGGGTCTTGACCCCTTCGGGTCGCATATCAGATATTAACGTTGTGATTCACAACAGTAGCAAAATTATCGCTATGAAGCAGCGACGAAGTCATTTTATGGTCAGGGGCCACCACAGCGTGAAGACCTGTATTAAGGGGTTGCAGCATCAGGAAAGTTGAGAACCCACTGGCATACAGGACCCACTACTGTGCTGCAGAATGCATCCCTCCTTCATACTCAGGGACAGCACTCTAGTCTCCAAACCTTTCCTGCCTAAATCTTCAACTCTCTTTCTCTATCAGTTTTTTTAATTAAAATATTTATTTATTTATGTGTGTGTGTGTGTGTGTGTGTGTGTGTGTGTGTGTGTGTGTGTGTGCTGGCTGGAGGACAACTTTAGATGTCATCCTCGGGAACATTACCAACTGCCTCTGAGACAAGGTTGCATTGGCCTGAACTCCCCCAAATGTGACAAGAGAGTGCCAGTGCTCTTGGCTCCCCTCCAGAGCTTGACTGTAAGACCTGACTGCTGACAATACATACTTGTTCCGTGGAACACGAGGAAATCAAGCTGACGGTGACCCCGGAGCTTCATCTCTGTTGGTTAGCTTTCATAGTGCTGGAAGGAGCCATGCATGCTACCAGAGGGGGAAAACACTTTTCCCAGCTAAAAAACCAAGCAACAACAAACCAAACCTTTACTGTACTTTTTTCCATCGTGTGCTGTCTTTCATATTTTTTCTTCCCTTGCAGCAAAACTTCACAAAAGAAATTTACTGGTTTTCCCCCTTGCATGCTTAATTTTTACTAAGTTTTATTTAGGCATTTAGAAATGTGTCCAAAGTCCTAAGTGCTCAGTTAATTTTCACAAAGTGAACATTCCTAGGAACCGACGCCTCCTAGCTCAAGAAACAGACTCTTATCAGCAACCCAGAAGCACACCTCCCGAGGCTGCTCTGCCTTTAGTTTCAGAGAAACCACTTTCCAGCACTGCCGGTCCATTTTTGTTTTTGCGATTTATACAGCTGGATGCCACCAGCCAAGCGTCTGCTCTATAACCCCTTCATGCTCTCAACGTGCTACTTGGAGAAACGGATCCGTCTTGTTACAAATAGCAATGGTTGACTCATCCTGATTGCCCTAGACCAGGGCTTAACAAACTACGTGGAAAAAATCAGATGGTAAACACTTTTAAGCTTTGTGAGCCATAAAGTCTATCGCAACCACAGCTCTGCTCACAAAAGCAGCTAAAGATAATAGGTAAGCAAGTGACCCAGGCTGTTCTGAGAAACCTCATAAAAACTGGCCCTGGGCCCCACGTGACCCTGGAACTATAGCCGCTGATTCTTGCTTACTCTACAGAAGCCCGCAGAAGGAACACGTCATAATTTTAAACTCATTTTTATTGCTGGATTTATATGTTATTTCCAGAGTTTGGTTGTCTGATTACAGCCCTCCCCTTTTTGTTGGGCATTAAGATCAACTTCATGGTGATATAATTTACATATCATGTATGGTATCCATTTACTTGTCGATCTGTTCTATCTGGCTTTGCCTCCATCCTTCTTAAACATTTGTTAAGTCTCCGTGTGCCTAAATCCAATGGCCAATCCTCAGTCTTCATCCTATTTGACTTCTCAGGGATATTGGAGATATAGCGGCTATTTGCCTTTCCCTTGGGACATTTCCTTCACTTGGTTTTTGAGAATTTAGCATTGGCATTTTCCTCCTACCCCACCGCTCATTGCCTCTTGGTCTCTTCCTTTCTCATTATTACCGGGGCTCAAGGGATCACTCGCCTCTTCTCTGTCCCTTAATTTTAATACCATCTGAATGCCAATAACTCCCACCGTTGTGTCTACCATGCACTATCTCCCTGACTTGCATATCCCACGCCTTGCTCCGTCTGGAGCATTTGCATGCATCGCATTCTGTTTTCCTGTTTGACCTGCTCTCATGTAAAGTCAGCTTGCAACACAGCAGTCTCCGGTCCGCTGGAGACTTCCTAGTCGAGTCCCATCTCATTTGGAGTAAAGTCCTATATTGTGCAAAGAGAAGATTCTTTAAAGGCTTACAAGCCCACATCATTGGGTCCTTCTGTCCCCTACCTATCTCTGCCCTGGTCTCCTTCTTCAAACATGCCAAGCATTCCCTTCTCTTGCTGATTCTTTGTCTAGTGTATCTCTCCTCAGATAATCAGTTGGCTAATCCTCTCAATATCCCTTAAATTCTTTTGCAAACATCATCTTCTCGATGATCCTATGTTGGTGATTATGTTAAGGTTGGAATTAGCCCCTTGAATCCTCCTTATTCTGTTCTACAGTCACACATATCACCTCCTAGTACACAGCACATTAGTCCTTAGCTAATCATCTATCACCCCTCGCTCAAGCCTAATGTTCAACAGGGCGTGAATCTTTGCTAGGCTAACTGATACATTCTCATCTCCCAGAAAGGTTCCTAGCACACAGTGGGCACTCAATAGAAAATCACTGAACCGAGGAAAGGTCAAGAAAATAGGAATTTGCATTTCTCTTTTAAAAAGCAATTGTTTCAACCGGGCGTTGGTGGTACATGACTAATGCCAGCACCTGGGAGGCTAAGGCAGGAGGATTGCTGGGAGTTTAAAGTCAGCCTTTGTTATAGAATGAGTTCTAGGCCAGCTATGGTACAGAGTGGGATCCTGTCTCAAAAACAAACAAACACATTTAAAAAAAAAAAGGAAAGAAAGACTTTAGTCTCCTTTTTTTTTGGTGTATGCTCTCACTTAATATTGAAACCTAAAGGACTCATCTGTCAAGGCCCCAGTGAGTGGTTTGGCAATTATACAAACTACAAGCAGGTCCCCTTAGGTCAATGGACACCTGAGGCTGTTTGTTTTGTTGGTGAAAGCCCGGTGCGAGAGCATTTTGGTCCAGTTCATGAAAACAGCAACACTCTAACCAGCAGCTCCAATAAATCTTACAGATCCTTGAGCCCATAAGTCCTGGCCTCTTGCCTCTCTACACATCTATTCATCCGACTAAGAAGAGCCCCTTGTTGGGGCTCACAGGGGCTCGGTTAGCAGGAGCGAGGGGAAGGAATACAATCTTCCTTTTCTGCCCTGGGGACAAAACTCCAGGGCAACCAGATCTGCACTCAGGAGGGCAGAGTGTGACCAGAGAGAGTCCGCACCTCCTTCCGCACGTACCAGAGACAGATTAGGTGAACGGGGCATGCGCTGATACAGCCCCATTCCGATTCACAGTCTGTTTACGCCTGGCACCACCGGTTGCTATGCGGCCATTAACGTCTATAGAGACTAACAGCTTGAGAGAGAGCTAACCCAACAGAATTTAGGTCCCACAGTAATTTTCTGATTCTGTATCTCTTCTGTGGTATTTTAAACATCTTGCACTGTAGCTGTTTGTTTACATTTTCATCCTCCCTCTCCTTCGATCATGTCCTTCCCCAACCACTCTACTAACGATTTCCTAAAGCTGATATAGATATACGACCTTGGGTGAGTGACTTAACACTGTCTCGGTTTTCCGGCCCATTAAGCAAGGTTGAGCAATCTGATTCATGGGCTTGTAGGAAGGATGGAGTCAACTGGTATGGATATAGAAATCACTTGGCACAATACTAGGTACATAAGTTACATGGATATATACATACTTATTGATGTAATTGGAGGCACTTTGTGTCTTTCTGAGGTGATGCAAGTTCTGAGTTTTCTTTTTTCTTTTTTTTTTTTCAGTATGCCTCCTGCCTCAGGAGTGAGCTGGCTCACTGATAAAGGATCTAGCATGATATTAAGGAAAAAAACAGAAATTAGGCCCTATGTACGGACTCCCAGAATATATTTAGTCTTTTGGCACAGCTGGGCCGATCTCATAAACTAAGTTCCCCTTCTCTCCGAGACATCCCTGGGCAACCCCCCAGAGAACGGGGGATTTCATGTGTCATTACCAGGGTGAACAGGAGGAGGCAGTGGTGGCAGAAAGATAAGATTCATCTGCTTCCTCCCCATCCCTTAAGACAGATATTAAGCCACCGTGGTTATTATATTCACACACGAGTACCTTTGGTCTAGTCCGTATTTGTTAAATGCTTTACAGTTTTCCATAGGCTGAATCATGTCCTCACCTCCCACTACCAACTTTAAATGTTGAAAATAGTCCCTCAAATAATTATAGGTGGAAAGGGGACCTGTTTGAGGAGTGGCTAAAACTAAATAAGGTAATAAGGGTGGAGTCCTACTCTAACAGGATTAGGGGAAGAAAGAGCAATATCCCGACCCCTGCCTTATTGAAAACACAGTGGGAAAGTGGCTGCTTGCATGACAGGAAGAAGGCTCTCAACAAGAATTAGCTGGTTTCCTAGGCTTTGGACTTCCCAATCTGAGGACAGACTGTGAGGAACCAATTTCTATTGTTTAAGCCTGCTGGCTCATGGTATTTTGTTATGGTAGCTGACTGCATCAGGATGCAACAGTAACTGTACCCAGACGACCTCTGAGAGAGGAGCTCATCTCTGGGATACATGGGGCAGCCTGGCATGGATGCTGTCCATGTGGATGCTGTCTTAGGGTTTCTATTACTGCGACCAAACACCATGACCAAAAAGCAAGTTGTCCACACCTTGGCCGCCTCTGGAACACAGCTTCTCTGTGCTCTCAGAAAACACTTTCCAGAAGATTTCACCTCAGTGATGCTGCTGGTCTCTTCTTAATCACCATTAATTTCTCAGCTCCAGCTGACCAGCATCAATTGTCCCAGTAAGTGAAAGGTTTCACTTTAGTAGTTCTGGTATCTTGTTCATCACAGCCGATTCTTCAGGCCCGGCAAACCAGAAGCACAGAATCTTAATTCAAAATAGCAAATGGCCCTGATAGAGCCTTAATATTCCCTCTGAAAGTTCACAAGCCGGGCCTCCATCCTCTGCACTGCTCTCAACATTCCTATCTTCCAAGCCCCTACATCCTACTGAAGCCTCAACACTCAATGGCTTTTCTAGCTCAAAGTTCCAAAGTCCTTCCACAATTCTCCCAAAGACATGGTCAGGTCCATCACAGCAATACCCCACTACATTGTATCAATTTATCTTAGTTAGGGTTTCTATTGTTGTGACCAAACACCATGACTGAGAAGCAAGTTGGGGAGGAAAGGGTTTATTTAACTTATATGTCTAAATCATAGTCCATCAGTGAAGGAATTCAGGACAGGAACTCAAGCAGGGCTGGAACCTGGAGACAGGAAGGAGCTGATGCAGAGGCCACAGAGAGGAGCTGTTTACTGGCTTGCTCAGCCTGCTTTCTTATAGACCACCAGCCCAGGGATGGCCCCACTCACCATGGGCTGGGCTCTCCCTCATCAGTCACTAATTGAGAAGATGCCTTACTGCTGGATCTCGTGGAGGCATTTCCTCGACTGAAGCTCCTTCCTCTCTGATGAGTCTCGCTTGTGTCAAGGTGACACACAACCAGACAGTACACCCACCTGTTCCCGGTCTTAGAGCTTTCCAGTCAGAGACTTCTATAGACTCGTGGACGACCAATAGGAAGGCTGAACATGGACGCCAACACTTCTTTTCTTATTTAGTATTCCTATGTCCTGGGTAAGCAGAGAACCCACAGTACTGTGATGCTCCTCAGTCAGTTTGACATTCAACTCTCTTCAACTCACACTTGGGGGGCACTTGAACTCTACCCAACTGTTGGTATTCTAACACGGCTGGTTCCATGTGACATAAGATATGGCTGGGAGCTTGTTCCCAGAAGGGGTCTCCACATGTAGCAGGCATTTCAGAACTTCAGTCACCTCCCCCAGGAGAGCAAAGCTTAAAATGAAGGCGGATTCTCTATTTTAATGCCTGCATTCAGTTCCTAGGACTGCACTAACAACACACCAGACCCTGCATGGTTTAGACCGACACAGGTTTATTCTCTCACAGTGCTGGGAGTCTGAAATGAGGGCGTCACCACCTCACATTGGACTCACCTGCTGGACTCCCCGGGTAGGCATGTGTCTCCAGGCAGAAAGGCAGCGTGATCTCCCTGGGGGATCACAGCAGTACACTACCTGATGTCCAAAGTCTGAACATAGTTATTCCTTCTTTTTTCCCAAAGATTTATATTCCTTCTTTCTATTCTTTTTTTTTTTTTTTTTTTTTTTTTTGGTTTTTAGAGACAGGGTTTCTCTGTGTAGCTTTGTGCCTTTCCTGGAGCTCACTTGGTAGTCCAGGCTGGCCTCGAACTCACAGAGATCCGCCCTGCCTCTGCCTCCCGAGTGCTGGGATTAAAGGCATGCGCCACCACCGCCTGGCCCTTCTTTCTATTCTTGTATTCACTTCCCTACTTGTCTCCAGACCTAGTTAGTCTACAACTGCTAGGAACTGGAATGGGAGAACCCATGCTTTGGAAGAACCCATCTCTAGATAAATCCGAAGGCCTTCAAATTCTGCTTCTAATTCTTAGGGTAACATCTGAGTCACTGGCCATCACCTTCTTAAGTTTCTTGTTTTGTTTTTGTTTAAAGATTTATTTTATTTTATTTATTTATTGTGTGTGTGTGTGTGTGTGTGTGTGTACATGTGTGCCTATGTGAATGTATGCATACACATGTGTGTGTATGCAAGAATCTGTGGAAGCCAGAGACACATTAGATTCTGGGAGCTAGAGTCACAGATATTTGGGAGCCACCTGAGTGAGAGAACAGGTTCAATTATAATGTGAGTCATAGTTGATTTCCCACTTGATTCTGGGGCATGGTTTCAGAAACTAAAGTGGTCTTTAGGCAAAAATCTAGGGATTGTTTATGGTATTATGGGTTAAACCCCTGAACTATATCTCCAGGTCTCTTTCTTTTTATTTAGAGACAGGGTCTCCTATACTGCCTTGAATTCACTCTATAGCTGAAATTATGGTCTTGAAATTATGGTCTTCTTGTCTCAGCCTAACATATCACGGGTATTTCAGGCCTGTGCCAACAGCCTAGCTAAAAATTCCCTTTTAATACCCACCAGCATTTATTTTATTTTAAACTATGGGTGTGCATGTGTGGTAGTTTGAATGTAACTGGCCCCCATAAGCTCATGGGGAGTGGCACTATTAGGAGGTGTGGCTTTGTTGGAGGAAGTGTGTCACAGTGGAGGCGGGCTTTGAGGTCTCAGATATGCTCAAGTCATGCCCAGTGTCTCAGACCACTTCCTGTTGCCCGTGGGATCAAGATGTAGGACTCTCAGCTCCTTCTCCAGCACCATGTCTGCCTGCATGCCACCATGTCACACCATGATGATACTGAACTGAACCTCTGAAACTGTAAGCCACCCCAAATAAGTGTTTTTCTTTATAAGAGTTGCTGTGGTCATGGTGTCTCTTCACAGCAATAGAAACCCTAAGTATGTCTGTGTGTGGTTATATGTACATGAGTGAAGGGGTCCTCCAAGGCTAGAAGAGGGCATTGGATCCCCTGGAACTGGAGTTGCAGGTGATTGCGAGCTGCCTTATTTGGTTGCTGGGAACCCAGTTCAGGGGCTCTGAAGAGCAGCCAGTGCTCTTAAACTCTGAGCCATCTCCCTAGCCCCCCATCTTAGCATTTAAAATGTCTTTGTTGGTCTGGAGAGATGGCTCAGATGTTAAGAGCACTGGCTGCTCTTCCAGAGGTCTTGAGTTCAATTCCCAGCAACCACATGGTGGCTCACAATCATCTGTAATGAGATACAGTGCTCTCTTCTGGCCTGCAGGCATACATGCAGACAGAACACTGTATACATAATAAATGTATAAATCGTAATAAATAAATAAAATGTCTTTGCTGACTGACTGTGGCCTTATCCTCTCATCCATTAGTAGGCGGGTGAGATCTGGCTGTGCTTAACATATGTGTATTTCAGAATGAATGCTACGGTTTCTCAGTCTCAGGTGGAGGTGTTTTGAGAGAGCTATTTTTTGTTGTTTGTTTGTCTGTTTTCATTCTAAGAAAGAATATGGCTGAAAAGTTAAGATTTCAAATCACCAAAGCTATTGTTTTTACTGGACAGATTGCATTCCATCTTTTTAAAGTGGGTCTTTCTCCATGTGTGCGGTCCTCCTATGTGTCTCTTTCAGAGCAGATTTTACACCTCTAAAATCAGTGATTCTCAACCTTCCTAATGCTGCAATTCTTTAATACAGTTCCTCATATTGTGCTGACCCCAACCATGGAATTATTTTTGTTGCTACTTTGTATCTGTAATTTTGTTACTTTTATGAATTGTAATGTGAATATCTGTGCTTTCTAATGATCTTAGGTGACCCTGTGAAAGGGTCGTTTGACTCCCAAAGGGGTGGTGACCCACAGGTTGAGAACCACTGTCTTAAAGTGTCTTACTTTTCAGTGTGCTTGTATGTGACTGTTCTAGACAACTTAGCAATAAGGTTTGTTTATAGTTTGTTTCTTATATCAAAGAAGACTATATAGTTAATATCATGATTGGATATTGTTTTAAATTTATTGTTGTTAATGATCCCAGCCTCCTATAGACAGAAACATTCACAAATTCAAGATAGTTATGCCGCCTCTGGGATTCAAGGCTTATTTTCCCCGCCTCAGGATTTTTCTATTAAGGCTGCATAATTCCTTAGTGTATCCAATATGAAGCAAATTCAAGTGCATCAAAAAGATGTCTCCGTGATAAACAGAATAATGCTTAAAAGTAGTATAATATTTCACGTCTGTCAGGAGAAAATAACCCAGACACGCATCATTTGCTGTAGCTTTTATTGATATTAGATGGCATTAAGATAAACCAAACATCAAGCAAAAAAAAAAATAATTATGTGTCAATTATTCTTCCAACACGCCTTCAGGAAAACTTGTCAACACAGGCTTGGCGCATTGAGAAATCCGTACTTTCAAGTGGCTATCAAACTCAAACCGACAGCTCGGTGTTGAAAGTCAGAGACAATTAGATGTTTGCTGGTCTTGCTTGTTTACCGAATGCCCTTGAGACTTTATTCCGCCACCTTTTAGATCGTAAAGAGGGTTTCTAAACGGCGAGTTTTCCTTCTAGAGCAGGTCTCACTGTGTTGTCCCAGCTGGTCCCAAAGTCCTGGGCTCTGGTGATCCTCCTTTCTCAGCCTCCCAAGTAGCTGAGACCACAGCACTGCTAATTTTTAAGAAACGCCTTTTTGTTAATAGTGGCTTAATTCAACAAATAACATTCGGAAGATTCTGTGCCATCTTGGCATCCCTAGCTGCCTATATTTTGAAAAGGAAGTCTTAGAAATATTTATTTATCTATTTATTTATTCACTAATTTGGAGACAGTGATTCACTAGATAGCTCAGCCTGGGCTCAAACTTACCCTCCTCTGCCTCAGCCTCCCAAGTGCAGGATTATAGGCATGCACAACTCCCATCTTCAGAAAGATTTTAAACTGATGAAGTGTTGGCAAATGCATAATTTAAATGGTTGATTCCGGGGTTGGCGAAACTACTTGATAAGTAAAGGCACTTGCTGCACAAGCCTGGAATTTTGAGTTCAATCCCCAGAACCCACATAAAGGTGGAAGGATATACCTAACTCCACAAAGCTATCCTCTGACCTCCTCTCTCTCTCTCTCTCTCTCTCTCTCTCTCTCTCTCTCTCTCTCTCTCTCTCTCACACACACACACACACACACACACACACACACACACACACACACACACGTTGATTCTGAACAATAGCTGTTCTTTATCTTGATCTTGAAAACAAAGGTTGAGGCAAGACGCTATGCTAATATTTTACTAGAAGAGAAAGGTTAGGATTCTAGGTCAGCAAGAGTGAATAATGAAGAAATCAGTCAGAAGTGGAAACAGAGCCAAGCCCCAGGGATGTGTTAGGAGTTACAGGTTCATGAGAACGCACAGCGAAGCGCTTGCCAGACCTTCAGAGTTGGTGCAAGGGCAGGTTTACCAACGAACTAGAGGCATGTCAGTGTGCTGGCTCTGTGTGCCTGTTGTAGTCTATCTGGTCCAAGAAGACCCTACAAGACGTCGCCAAACATTATAAGCTAAGACCCCCTGCAGGCAGACACCGGTGAAGCCTTGGCCTAAGGCACACTGTTGTTTCTGAGTAAGAGCCCGAGATTTTGCCCTGCAGGTCGCTGCTGTCAGGAGAACTGGTTCTGCTGGAACGCTAGCTGGAGCTGCGTGGGTGGGAGGGAGGTCTTGCCAGAGCTCATCCTCCAGCCCGGAGCCATAAGAACCAGAGCGACTCTCCAGTAGCCTACTCTGGAGCCAGCAAAGCAGCCCGGGGGTGCATACAACAAGTCCAGTATGTGGGGGCAGTGGGTCAACCTCAGCAGGAGAGCCGTGGCTCAGCATGCATGAAGCCCTGGATTCAGTCCCCAGAACTAGAAGAAGTCTAACGTTCCCTTGGTTGTTTTCATTCTCCTGTCTCCAGTTCTACTACAGTCTATGGGTTTCCAGCCTTTGTGCCATGAGCACTAAGGTTTAAAAAAAAGTAAGACTTCTGATCAATGATAATCACTGACTCATGATCAATAATAATTTAATATAATAAGAGTCACGAGCCTGGGTCACTAGAGGAGAGAAGTGAGTTCTTTCTAGGAGAGTTCAAAGCTGCAAAGAAGAGGACATGAACAAGGGAAGCACCTTCATGAAATCTAGGTGAGATGTGGAAGTGAAAGCCAGAACTGGTGAGAGGTGATGATGGACCACCATGGCACATCCCGGTACATCCCTTGTGCACATGGGAACAGGACTTCCCCTGAGGGACCCTGCTCCAAGGGTAGCACCTGTGCCTTACAAACCTACCCAGATGGCCACAGAAAAGGTACTGTAGTAATCAACAGCAACAATCCAATGCGTTATGGGTTAAGCCATTAACGCTATCCACAGTAACTTGGGAAGTTCAAGGCAGGCCATTCCAAAGATGTTCTGGAAACAGAAAGTGTCACCACGAACCCATGGTCCATCTTGTGTCCTGCCATCTTGACTTTTTCAGCTTCCATTTTTACGTGTGTTGCCTTGTAATCCCAAAAGGGTTGCTGCCTCTCCACACATTACATCTTTACAGAGCGATCAGTAGAAAAAAGGAAAAAAAAAAGGGGGAAGGGCGCAAGAGAAGCTTTTTTTTTTCCTTCAGTATTTTTCTTTCCAAAATAGAAGCACTTACCAGAAGCGTCTTGTAGGCACCCATTACACATACTGGTAAGATGACTGTACAGCTCTGGATTACTCATCAGATAAAGAGATTTAAGAGCGACGTGATTCACTTCGATCCACTAAGAGCTAGCTGCTGCTGAGTATACAACTGCGCATCAGAACTGGCTTCCCTCTTAATGTCCCTGCTCCCAGCCACTGTACCTCTTCGGACAAAGTGATGACATCACTGTCATGCTCTTCCTTGTCTATAGGTCAAGCCCCAGTTTCCAGACCTTTCATGCTCCCTCCCGCAGGTCAACTTTTCAATTTCATCCTCTCTGGCTCTGCCAGGAGCACTCTGTTTCAGAACTATGGAACTAGGTAAAATTCCCAGGATGATATTTATGTTATATATACATATATATTATGAATTATAATATATAATATGTAATCATATACATATATTATATAATGTGTGTGTGTGTGTGTGAGAGAGAGAGAGAGAGAGAGAGAGAGAGAGAGAGAGGAGAGAGAGAGAAAGAGAGAGAGAGAGAGAGAGAGAGAGAGACTCCCTTGGCTTTCCCCAGGAGTTTGTAACATGTACATCTCTTTTTTCATGTGCATTGGTGTGAAGGTGCCAGATGCCCTGGAACTGGAGTTACAGACAGTTGTGAGCCACCTTGTGGTTGCTGGGAATTGCAGCCAGGTCCTCTGGAAGAGCAGCCAGTGCTCTTAACCACTGAGCCATCTCTCCAGCCCGTACATCTCTTCATTCAAACATAAACTTTAATGCCCCCTCCTAGCAAAGCCTTCCAGAAGGCTTCTCCTTTGCTTTCCCAATAGTCCTGCTAATAACCCTTTCAGGACATTTACAGCCCTGTGGCAATTGCTTATTTCTCCATCTTTTCCCATTTAACTGATAATCCCTAGGGCTTAGCCTGGTGTCCGGAATGCAGAAGCCACTTTAAAAATGCTGACCAAGCTGGGTGTGGTGATGTGCACCTGTAATCCCTGCACTTTGGAGCCTGAAGCAAGAGGGCAGTTAGTACAAGGCCAGCCTGGGGTACAAGGGGAGACACCTGTCTCGAAATATCAACAATTAAAAAAAAATAACAGAAAATTTAAGATGCTGATGAAATGGAAAAATGCCTCTAGATGTGTCCTCAACTCCGGGTAGGCCTTCAGCTGTTTGATTGTCACTTACTGGATCCAAGCTCTGGGGACTCCTCCAACTCCCCCTCCCCCACTACCTCACGTGACCACATCTCTGTCTCCTCCTTTATTCTGGTAGGACACTTCAGTTTCTACTGTTTTGTTTTATTTTATTTGGTGCTGGGACTTGAACCCAGGGTCTCACATATGTTAAGTATACACCACCACTGAGCTATACCTCTACCTGACCCCTTCCTTTCCTTTTTCCCTCCCTCCCTCTCCCCCCCCTTCCTTCTTTTTAAGTATAATTTCTGGGGCTGGAGAGATGGCTCAGTGGTTAAGAGTCCTTGCTGCTCTTGCAAAGGACCCAGGTTCAGTTCCTAGCTCATGCTGTCTGTAGTTACAGTTCCAGAGAACGTGACACCCTGCAGGTACCTGCCTGCAAGCGATGCACATACAATGCCGGCTGCCACACATCCATACACATCCATAAAAATTTTAACTATCTCAAAGTACGGTTTCCAGTATCTCTTATTCCTAAGGGGATAGTTTGTCTCTAGCCTGACAGTCTCAGCTCCTCACACGGGCTTGGTGGAGGTCCTGGGCGGCACTTGCATGCAGATCTGCAGCCTCTCTGGTCCTGTTGGATTCCATGAGAAAAACTCCTAACTGCTGGGCTGACACGAACTCATGCAGTCATGTAGCACACACACAGCTGATGCATGCAGATGTGTGAGACACTCACATCACAGCTGTCTCTGGCAGCCTCTGTGGTTTTTCCGATGATGAACTTAATGACCTTGCCCTTGGGCGCACATAGGTTGCAGTTGATGAAATGATTGTGGCCTCAGTCTTTTCCTACACTTTACTTCCCCTTCCTTGAGCGTGGGGGCTTGAGAGAGCTCAACTACTGCTTTTTTTGTTTGTTTGGGTTTTGTTTTGTTTTTCCCGAGATAGGGTTTCTCTGTGTAGTTTTGGTGCCTGTCCTGGAACTCGTTCTGTAGACCAGGCTGGCTACCACCGCCCGGCTCAGCTACTGCTTCCTAGCGTTTACTTACACACTAATGACAAGACCCTCATCTTCTCTCACTCACCAACCCCCCACCTCCTAAATACCTAACATCCTTCCCACCAAAAGGGCCATGATGTCTCTCTTTCCTCCTGTCTGTGGATCCCTTTCTGCGGAATCTTCCATTTTTCCTTTTGGGCCACTCTTGTTCTCTTCCCAACCCTAAAATGCACATCTGGCTGTCTTGCCCTTTTACTGTTTCACATCTGGAAACATTCCTGGCCTGTCATCAGGGCTACAGACCAAACCCCAAGAGCAGGAATTGCTAAAACTGGTAGCTCGAACGACAGACTCTGTCTGTAGGGTGTTTCATGCGTCAGTGTCTTTTAGAATTGGTCATTTTCGGTGGACTCGGGGGCACGCAGCTGTAATCTCAGCAGGTGAGGGGAAGACAAGAGGGGATCTTGCTTTTTCAGTCTAGCTCAGACTGGACTGAAACCAGCCTAGGATAGGCAATGTCACCTTTGCTCAGTACAAAAATGGGGAGATTTCACTTTGAAATAAAAATGTCAGTCTTGTTTAGACAAAAAAAAAAAAAAAAAAAAAAAAGGTGAGGGGAGACCCTGTCAAGGATTAACCCACGCAGTAGGTCAGAGCACTCTTGATTTAGCTGTCTCTGAAAAATGCCATCTCAGACACACCTAGAGGTGTGCTCCGCTAATCCCCTAGGCTCTCTTAGCCCATCAAGTCAACAAAACTAACCTCCCCAGCATGGACACCTCATAACTCACACAAATCCCCTGTGGTACTCATGACGGCAGTTCCAACGGAAAAGCAGGGATATAATCACAAATGAGGTCGAAGTTCAAGTACTCACGGGGATGTGACAGGTCGGATGTAACAGGTCGCAACCGTGAGCAAAGAAGTTCAGAAAGTGCTCTGACGGCCAGGTGACCACACAGTCCACACCACGGTCGCCCACAGAGAAGATGGACCAGGACAGCTGTCCTGCATGCTTGCCTGCTTCATGTCTTCTTGGACTCCTGCAAGTCCATCTTTCTGTGACGGGGAGGTCCTCTTAGCATCCCATGAAGTCTGTCTCCAAGTTGACCAAAAATGCCGTCCACCATGCCCTCATTCAAACTAGTAAGAGTGGCAAACATTGCCGGGTGGTGGTGGCGCACGCCTTTTAATCCCGGCACTCGGGAGGCAGAGCCAGGCAGATCTCTGTGAGTTCGAGGCCAGCCTGGTCTACAGAGCAAGATCTGGAACAGGCACCAAAACTACACAGAGAAACCCTGTCTCGAAAACCTCCCCCTCCCCCGCTGCCCCCCAAAAGAGTGGCAAACTTCACAGTGGAGTTTTAATGAGTTTGTTACATGTCTGTCTGTCTGTCTCTCTCTCTCTCTGTGGTATGTAAGCACACATGTGTGGAGGACAGGGGACAACATTCTGGAATCAGCACTTTCCTTCCACCACGTGGACTCCAGAGATGAGGGATTGTGGGGCGTTTACCCACCACCCCCACAGTTCCCCAGAGTTTTCTTGAGTGCAATCAGCAGGAAATATTAGATAGAAGGATTTATTGCGGAGAATATCATGGAGATAAACAGATAGAAAATAAAGGATAGCCTCGAGAGGGCCTGGAACCTATTCCAACGGGCCCGGACTGTCTCTGGCCCAGGGTTTTTATAGAGACGCCAAGGGGTGGAGCAAAAGACCTCCTCCCCCAGCACAGCCAAGTGCAGACCATCTCAGACACCTGCACTCAGGCCCGTGGTCCTGATCATCCTCTATTCGGACCCACTGGGTAAAGCCACGAGGAACCCGAGAACGGGCTCCCACAAGGGATCAAACTTAAGTTGTCAGGCTTGGCAGCAGACACCTCTACCCACTGAGCCATCTTGCCAGCTCTGGAAATACCTGTCAAGCATAGAGAGGCGTCATTCGTGGATACTGACCTGCGGTGGGAGAGTGAAGCCCCGGTGTGACATCTGAACTGGACGTTAAAGGGGAAAATGATTCGAGAGATGGGCAAGAAAGGACTGGAGAAAAACATTATTTATTTGTGGACTAGTTTTGTCTTGTTGAGACCTGGTTCTACTCCATAACCCAGGCTAGGCTGGGACTCACTGTACAGATCTCAGGATGGGCTTGAACTCCCTTTGGTCCTCTATACCAGCCTCCCATACACTGGGATCAGAGAGCTGTACCATCACATCCAACTTTAAAATAACTCCTGGGCGGTTATAACGATGCTGAGATAGAAATATTGAAGGGTTGTCTCAAATGTATTTAGATGATGTAAGCTCTAATTTTGGTATAAAACAGCTAAGTAAGAGTCAACTCTAGTATACTGGGATGGAGTTTTCAGTTTCCCAAGGGAAATACGGAGGGGGAAAAATCTGGGTCATTCTCAATTTTTTGGTACTGGCTCATCATAACTTATACATCCCTTTGTTGACAGGTGAATGTTTTAGAGGAACATTTATGAATTATTGACATTAAAAAAAAGATACAGGGCTGCGGGGGGGGGCATGTAGCTCAGTTGTAGGATGCTTGCCCAGCATGTGTGAGACCCCTGGGTCAATCCCAAGCACCTTAGAAGGGAAACAAAGCTGAACAAAGGATAGAAAGTCGGCAATCAAGATCCGATGTAGATCTGAAAAGTAGCGAAATGTCCCATGCATCTCCCAAGTGCAGGATCTGCAGTCCAAATGTGACTTAGATTTGCAAACTCCTGTTCACTGTCCGCTATCATCTGCCAAAGCTGCAGTCACTTCGAGAAGGGCTTCGCTGCTCCACGGCAATCCCCAGAACCTGCCTCCAACCAGAATGATCTTCAGTTTCATCTCTAGAATACAGCTTTGATGAAGGTAAACAAGAAAGCCAGAAACTTTAAATATAACTCTTTTCACTTGTTCACTTGTTACCTGTCTTAGCTGAGTGCTCTCTGTGCCCTGAAAAGTGGTGTCACCAACGGCAATTGTTTTTCAGGCTTTCAGATGCTTTTAGTGTTGTGTGTGTATGTGTGTGTGTGTGTGTGTGTGTGTGTGTGTGTGTGTGTGTGTGTGTGTGTCTCTGTGTGTGTATAGGGGGAAATATTAAAAAATATTAAGAATGATTCTTTGGGCTGGAGAGATGGCTTTTCTTCCAGAGGACCTGAGTTCAATTCCCAGCACCCACATGGCAGCTCACACTTGTCTATAACTCCAGTTTCAGGGGATCCCCACACCCGTGGCAAAAACACAAATGCACATAAAAATAAAATTAAATATATTTTTTTTTAAAAAAAGAATGATTCTTTCTGAGGAGGTATGCAAAAAAAAAAAAAAAGCCAACATTAAACCAAGTCCTGTGCCCTTGCCCGGGGCTGTTTCCACAGAGGGAGAGGTTGCTCTGTTTTCTGCAGGACCAAAGAGCAATCCTAGGAATGCTGCACGTGACAGTGACCAATAACGCATTTCCTTCACTTCCAGACTAACGCTAAACATCACAACAGAAAACACGGCCAACCAGACTTGAGCAAAGGGTCCGCGATCACAGAACGCTTGCCTCCTGACAAGGCGGGTTAAGGAATGTTAACTGGCCCTCTCTTTTCTTTTTCAGCCAGGGCCTCATGTGGAGTTGGCTGCTTCAAACTTTCTCCAGAGCTTAGGACCTTAAACTTCTGATCCCTCTGCCTCCACTTTGCCAGTGCTAAGATTACAGGCATGTAGCGCTATACCCCATCTCTCTCCTTCCTTCCTTCCTTCCTTCCTTCCTTCCTTCCTTCCTTCCTTCCTTCCTTCCTTCCTTCCTTCCTTCCTTCCTCCCTCCCTCCCTCCCTCCCTCCCTCCCTCCCTCCCTCCCTCTCTCTCTCTCTCTCAAATTTATTTATTTTGTATATACACACCAGAAGAGGACATCAGATCGCTGCTTCTCTTAACCTCTGAGCCATCTCTCCAGCTCCCCTATACCCCATTTTCTTTCTTTCTTTCTTTCTTTCTTTCTTTCTTTCTTTCTTTCTTTCTTTCTTTCTTTCTTTCTTTCTTTCTTTCTTTCTTTCTTTCTTTCTTTCTCTCTCTCTCTCTCTCTCTCTCTCTCTCTCTCTCTCTCTTTCTTTCTGGACAGGGTTTCTCTGTGTAGTTTTGTGCCTTTCCTGGAACTCACTTTGAAGACCAGGCTGGCCTCGAACTCACAGAGATCCGCCTGTCTCTGCCTCCCAAGTGCTGGGATTAAAGGTGTGCGCCACCACTGCACGGCTCCCTTCAATGGTGCTGGAGATCACACCAGAGTGTTGTGCATGCTAGACAAACACTCAACAAATGAGCTACATTCCCAGCCCAGCTCATCATTTCATCTGCTCAGATGCTTCAGAAATATTTACCCATGATGTTAGTAGCATCAGCTTTAACCAGACTGTCTGTCTGTCACCAAATAACAAATGTTGCCTTTTGTTTTGTTGTTTTGTTTTGTTTTGCAAAGAGTCCCATGTAGCCAGGTAACCAAGGATGACTTTGTTCTCCTGAGTGCTTCACTAAGTACATTCATTAAATGAATATTAAGTGCTGGACGTTGGTTGTTACTGATGTACCGTGAAGGAACAAAACTGTCATGGAAGCCTTGCAATTTCCAATCAGTCCCACTGAAGCCAGCCTGGTCAGGGTGACAGAGGGACTCAAGGAGACAAGCAGGGACTGTGACCCGGGGTGCTTGCTCAGCTGCCCTTTGAACCAAATCTATGGCGAGCTCTCCTTGCTCCTGATAAATGCCTCAAGATAAGCACTATTGGGAAATCTCAGCTCTGATAAGCCGGGCAAGGCAACGATTGCTTAGCTCGGGGATTTTCCTGAAGCTAGTTGCTTTTCTGTATGTCTCTTGGCCAGACTCCAGGTCCCTGGCTAGAGAAGACCGTAAATAGAATAAAAAAAAAAAAAAAATTAGGGGAATTTTCTTTTTCTTGCTTGCCAGATGATAAACACATCAGAGGACGGGGGCCTCTAGGTCGTTTGTCCTTGATTTGATCTGTGCTAAGGGAGAGTAAGAGGCTGAGAAACCCGGGGTTCTTCACGCTTGTTCTTTGAACCAGTTTGCAAGGGAGTCTGTGACCATGGCAGAAACTGAGAGCTGAAGTGGAGGGTATATCGGCATTTTCAGCCCTTTTCCTTCGGGGGGGGGGGGGGCAGCAGGGGACACAGATCAAGGACCTGGGAGGTGCCAGGCTTGCAGGATCTGGCTGCCTCTGGCTTCCTGGACGGGTGTAATGGCTCTGTTCTCACAGAAGTGCTGACAAGACATGACAGATAGAAAACAGATGTGAACTGACCTTCTGAAAATGTATTTCAAGTCTTCTGACTCTCCACATGGATTCCTCCGAGTGGGAGATGTCGTCTTTGGGCCGCGGTGCTCGCAGCATTAAAGGCTGACATCCCTGACGTGGTCCCCGGCCAGCCCTTGCCACGGAGCATTTTCAGCCACCCTCCATCAGCATCCATTTCACATCTGCTCATGGCTCTGCACCCTGGCTTCCTTGGCTCTGCTCACACACAGCCTGAGCTTTCGTGGCTGTAGCCTTCCTTACCAAAGACAGGGGTGGCTCTCTCCCATTTAGGCCACTGGATTCACACGTGCTTTGAAATGGTCCTTCTCACTGCCAACTCTAAGAAGCGTGATGCTCCCGTCACCCGATGACAGGGAGGTATTCTGAGAAATGTGTCATTAGGGGCTTTTCTCAAAGATCACAAAACTTGATGTAGGCATCGATGATTTATTTGATATGACATTTGTTTATTTGTAGATAAGTCTCACTATGTAGTCCAAGCCAGCCTATGACTTACTGTATAGCTCAGTCCGGCTTTTTTTTTTTTTTACCCCCTGGAGCTGAGGATCGAACCCAGGGCCTTGTGCTTGCTAGGCAAGCATTCTACCACTGAGCTAAATCCCCAACCCCTCAATCTGGCTTTTAACTAGAGATTCTCTTGCTGCAGCCTCCTGAATATCAGAATTATAGACATTCCCAGTTTAAGCATTATGTGTGCTCTTGTGTGTGTGTGTGTGTGTGTGTGTGTGTGTGTGTGTGTGTGTGTAAGGAGGGCTGAGATGTAGTTTATTTGGTAGAGTGCTTGCCTAGAATGCACAGAGCCCTTGGGTTCAGTTGAGTACAACATAAAGTTGGGTGTGATACTGCGGACCTGTGACCCTAGCACAAAGGAGGTAGAGGCAGAAGAAACAGAAATTCAAGCTCAGCCTTGGCTACATCACCAAATGGAGGGCTAGCCTGCCGTCACGTGAGCTCCTGTCTCAGGAGAAAAAAAAAATAGAAAAAAAAATACACTGTAAAATAACTATAAAAAGTTGTGTCCAGTAAACACTTAATGTGGTTTCTATCATTATCAGATACTCTGCTTATACATTATTGTGTACATTATGCTTTGATGCTCTTAGCAGAACAGTGGGGTTTGTTTAAGCCAATCTTGTCGCCAATGTGCCAGCAACTCATTGCATTATCATCATTATGATGGCTATGACGTCACTAGGAATGCTCTAGCTACATTGTAATCTTAAGGGATACCATACTATAATGCAGTCCAGTGTTAACCAAAATGCTACTATCTAACACAACTGCATTTCCTGACACTAAGTGATAGCTTGCAACTATGGAACACATAGAATTTGTGAACACTTAAGTTAGACACTAAGCCAGGCGTGGTGGCACACACCTTCAATCCTAGCACTTGGGAGACAGAGGCAGGCAGATCTTTGTGAATTCAGAGCTAGCCTGGTTCATATATCAAGTTTCAAGCTGGCCAGGGCTATCTAGTAAGATCCTGGCTCAAAGAAAAAAAATGGAGAGGGGAGGAGAGAGGGATCAGCAGTTAACGGCACTTGCTCTTGCAGAGGACCCAAGTTTGGTCCCAACACCCATCTGCGACTCCAAGTTTTGGTTCCACAGTGCCTTGGTGCACATATCATCTGTGCAGGCAAGCACTCCTCCACACAAAATTATTAAAGGGATTATCAATACCAAATAACAGCTTCAAAACCAACTCAGGAGACCAGTTCCCGTGTCCCTTGCCTTCCGGCTTCCTGTCCGATTGCTGTTCCTTCCGTAGGTGAAGCTGTGCTTGGGATCACAGCCGTCTACGGCTTTAGAAGTGCTCATTCTCCTTTCTTTGTGCATGCCGTAGACACCGTAAGACTGGGCAGCGTTGTCATTTGTGGGGGGTAAAACATCCCCCACGGTCTCATGTTTTCCAACACTCAGCCCCAGGCTAGTGGGACTGTTTCGGGGAGGGTCCGGAGCCTTTGGGAGGTAGGTAGGACCTACCTGGAGGAAGTGTGTCCCGCTTGCCAGGTCTTGAGGTTTATAGCCCAGCCCCGCTTCTCACCCTGGTCAGGGGAGATGTGGACAGGCAGTCTCTTCTCTCTCCCACCACCGGGAGCCGTCAGCTGTTTGTGCTGCCATGGTTTTCTCACCGTGACAACCTGGTACCTTCAGACCTGGAGCCAGTGTAAATCCTTCCTCCCTGAAGTTGCCCGTCAGCATGATCACCGCAATTAAAAGGGAATGAACGCAGGTGCAATTTCTCAGAGTTGGCTTCCCAACTCACTTAAAGACATTCTCCCTTGCCACTCCATTGATATCCCACGAAACTACTGGTAACAAACGTTTCCTTGAAAAAGAAAGCCATGGAAATATAAATGCGAGCAAACCCATCCCTGATGCCACCGGTCAGGAACTAACCATCCATTGACCGCCCATCAGTCTGACTCTGACATCCAGGTCTATATAGACGGCTATATGTTTTTCTAGTTTATGTGACTTGAAGTTTACTATGGGGATATCAATCCTGCTAGATGAGAAAAGCAAAGGTTCCCCCAGCTGTGGTTTGATATAGGACTGTGGGAAGGTTTCATTTAAAAGGCCCTTTCCTTTAAGTAAGGGATACAGCTCAGTGAGAAACGTAGTTGACCAGGATCCATGAACGTATTACATAAACTGGGCACAATGGCACATACCTGTATCCCAGCCAGCACACGGGAGGTAGAGGTGAGAAAGTCAGAAGTTCAAAGTTGTCCTCAGCTACATAGAAAGTCTGAAACCAGCTGGGCTATATGAGAGCCCATCTTTTTTTTTTTTTTTTTTTCTCGAGACAGGGTTTCTCTGTGTAGTTTTGGTGCCTGTCCTGGATCTCGCTCTGTAGACCAGGCTGGCCTCGAACTCACAGAGATCCACCTGGCCCTGCCTCCTGAGTGCTGGGATTGAAGGTGTGCGAAAGCAACTTGTAAAGGACTTATTGGGCATCGGTCACAACCTATATCATCAGGGGAGGCACAGGTGAGAACTCAAGGCAGGAGCCTGGAGGTGGTAGGTGAAGCAGAGGCCATGGCGGAACACTGCTTACTGGCCCACTCCCAAGTTGATGCTCAGCTATCTTTCTTATACAGCCCAGCCCCACCTGCTCACAGACGGCACTGCCCACGGTGGGCTGGGCCCTTTTCCAGCCATTAGTAGTCAAGAGAATGCCTTGGCTTGTCCACAGGCTGCTCCGATGAAAGCAATTCTTCAACTGAGATTTTTTTTTTTCCTTCCAAGGCGACTCTAGTTTGTGTGGTTTTGGTAAGAGCTAGCCGGCACAGGCATTTTGTGCAACGCCTCTCTGTGCATCCTCAGCACCGTCTTTGGCCATCTGGACCCTGTGCTGTCCAGGCTGTGGCCCCACTTATGTGGTCCCAACAGAACGTCTTCTTTAGTTACTGCTGTGCACACACGGCTTAGGGAATAGCTGGTCATTCCAGGTCTCACCATGGATGCTAATGAGGTTTTGCCTTTGAAACAGAGTCCCATGTACCCCAGGCGGGCCTCAAATTCCACACGTGGCTGAAGGTAATCCTTGAGCTGCTGACCCTCCTCCCTCATCTCTGTGCTCTGCAAGTCCAGTCCATGCAGTGTCACCAAAGTGGTTATTTCTCCCTTTTTCTTTTATTTATTGTTTTGACGTGGTCTCACTGTGTAGCCTTGGCTAACCTGGAACCTACTGGGACCTACTATATCAGTGGTTCTCAACCTTCCTAAAGCTGTGGTGACCCCAACCATACAATTATTTTCAAACTATGTAGACCAGGCTGGCCTCGAACTCACAGAGATCCGCCTGCCTCTGCCTCCTGAGTGCTGGGATGAAAGGTGTGGGCCACCACTGCCCTGCTATTTTTTGTTCTTCTTTACAAATGTATTATATTTGTGTGTGTGTGTGTGTGTGTGTGTGTGTGTGTGTGTGTGTGTGTGTGTGTGTGTGTGTGTGTAGCCTGCAGGACTCAATGCTCTCCTTCCATCACGTGGGTCCCAGGGATGGGACTCAGGGTGTGGAGCTTGGTGGCCAGTGCCTTTACTCACTGAGCCATCCTGCAAGCCCTTGGACTGGAGTATTTCCATTCTCATTCCAACTCTTCTGAGGCCTATATGCATTTTCTCTGAAAGATATTGCAAAAAACTATAGTAGTAGTGTGTAACTGTATAGAAGCCACAAGGCCTAAGACTCAGGCTTGTTATTTTTAAGGAGATGGGAGAAATAGAGTGGATTGATTCTGAAGTACAGAATCTGCCAACCATTGCAGAGAGTTATAAGATGCCCAGAAAAGGTAAATGTATAGACAGGAAGGTGAGTGATGCTGGCCCGGAGCCGAAGGTGGATGGGCGGTGACTGCACACAGGCACAAGGTTTCTTTTAGAGGCAATGAAAATATTCTAAAATTAGGCCGTGGTAACGGTTGTATATGATTCTAAACTTACTACAAGATCCCCGAGTTGTACATCAAGTGGGTGATATTTATGGTGCATGTGCTGGTTTGCTGGGGCTGATGAAACATCTCACGCTGGGTGGCGTAAACAACACTGATTTATTCTTATGCAACGCTGGAGGCAGAAAGGCTGAGATCAAAGTGTCAGCAGGACCCACTCCCTCCAAGGCTGTGAGGGAAGCCTGTCCTGGGTCTCTCTGGGTATGCAGACATCTCCCCCATGTCTGTGGCCCATCATCCTGTTTTCTCTGTTTCCAATTCCTCTTCCTTCTCTTCTTCCTCCTCTTCCTTTTTTCTCCTCCCTCCTCTTCCTCCCCTTCCTCCTTTTTCTTACTGCTTGTTGTTGTTTTGAGATGGGATCTTACTGTGCAGCCCAGGCTGACCTTGAACCTCCCACCTCAGCCTTCCAATTGCTGCAATTAAAAGTATACTACCATGTCCAGCTTTTTAAAGGACACTAGCCTGCAGGGTGTGGTGGCACACTTTTAATCCTATCACTTGGGAGGCATAGATAGGTTTGTGAGTTTGAGGCTAGCCTGGTCTACATAGCCAGCTCCAGGTCAGTCAGGGCTACATTGTAAGACCCTGTCTCAAAAGCAAACTAACTAAATAAGGACACCAGTTATACTGAATTAGATCCCACTTTAATGTAATGACCCCACTTTAGCTTAATTACATATTTAAATGCTTAATCTTCACATATAATTACATTCGGAGGTACTGGGGGCTAGGGATTCAACACACAAATCTTGGAGGGGGATACAAGTCAGCTCGAAACAATATATAAATTAAATTCCAATGAAGCCCCTTGAAAAATGACGCACTTAACTTTTTGCATTCTAAGTTCTATGCCCCATTCTTGACATACATCATCTTATTTGCTCTTTTATGAGGTCACTATAATTATGCCCACTTTAAGAATGAACAAAGCAAGGCACATAGGAGCTAAGTAACTTGCCTGGGGTCACAAAGCCAGCCACAGGGGCATGGTTCAGACTTTGAAGTCCCATTCCAGAGCCCACACTTTGAATCCCTCCGCCAAACACTCTTCCCCAAGCACACAGCCACCTCAGCCTTAAGATGGGCAACAATAGTGGCTACCGATAATCCCCAAAGATGACAATGGCGGGGACTGGCTTACTAACGCCCTAAATCCAAACTAAAGAGAAGGGTCCCATGATACGAGCGCGGCCATAGGACCCATCTCTGTGAGTGAGGTTTGTAATTCTCAGCTGAGACGCCTGTGCCGGAGAGATGCTGTCGACCACAGATAACTGGTGCTGTGTGCCAGGATGGGGGTTCATGATGGAGGAAGACTGAAATAGGCCATGACTTATGCTTCAGGAATGTTCTAATGCAAGTGACTGCAGAGTATCCAGATATTTTATCTAGAAGTAATTTAATACAGTCCAGAGCTCAGCATAGGCATGTAGGCTTTGAATGGCTAGCATAAAACATTGCTTAAAACCATGGATAAGCAAGAATTCCTTAAAAGCTGGTTCAGGGTAGACACTTGGAGAATTTTTAAAAAGTTACCCTTCAGATGTGATAATACAAACCTGTGCTCCCAGCACTTGGGAGGTTGAGACAAGAGGGTCAGGAGGGTTCAAGGCTATTCTTTGCTACTTATCGTGTTCCAGGCCAGTCTGGATTACATGAGCTCCTGTCTCTAACAAAACAAAACTCCAAATAACTAATAAAATAATAAACATTAATAGACTAAATGGAGGAAGAAGATATGCTGAAAGGGACTGAGCTAGTCAGCAGGACTGGAAAAAGAGGAAGGGAGGGAGGGAGAGAGGGAAGGAGGGAGGGAGAGAGGGAGGGAGACAGGCAGCTAAGTGTGGCGGCTCACACCTGTAATTGTGGGATACAACCTGGGAGACCCCCATCTCAAAAACAAACCAACCAACAAACTGACCCTCCAAAGGATGCTAACTAAGGGTCAGATAAACTTCCAACACTGAAGGTGGGTGCCCAAGGGAAGAAATAAGCCGATGGATGCCTTCAGGGATGTCTGAAGAAGTTAGGAAGCAAATTCCTCATGATACAACAACGCTCCTCAGCGCCCACGAAAGGGTAAGAGCAAGTCTCTGGCAACATTACATTGAAAAAAAAAAATCAGCCAGTATACTTGTGCTTCATAACGCCTTTATTTATTTAACATCTATTTATTTTCTGTGTGTGTGTGTGTGTGTGTGTGTGTGTGTGTGTGTGTGTGTGTGCGCGCGCGCAGGTCAGAGGACAACACGTGGGGGTTGGTTCTCTCTTTCTACAATGTGGTCCTAGAGATTGGACTCAGCGAGTCAGTTTGATTCATCCACTAAGCCACCCCACAGGCTCTAGGAATCCCCTTTTTAGGTAGGGTAGCTTGGAGTAATCTGTAATCTAGTCCACTCGGGACATTGCCGAGGGCCCAGCGGCAAACTCTTGAGTTCCATGGGAAAGCACAGATCGCCCTCTTGTGGTCAACACGTCTCGGTGCATTTCTATTCTAGAGAAACTGAAAAACAAACAAGCCCTCGGGCCCAAGCCTGGCTGGCTGGGTGCCTAACTTATATGCGGCCTGTGAGTATGTATATATGCGTGCGTGCGTGCGTGCGTGTGTGTATTCATTCATTTATTATATATAGTTTTCAATATTAAAAGAAATGAAGGAAAATATTTTGACATGAAAAATTTCGTTATTCAAGTTTTGTCAATAAAGCCATTTTTATTGGATAGTTATACCCATTTGCTGTGCGGGACTGCCTTCCCACAATAGCAGAGATAGTTACTCTCTGGGTCTCTTCAAAAAAAGTTCCTGCATCCTTAACTCAAAAGACGGGGCACAATCGGGCAGTGGTGGCGCATACTTTTAATCCCAGCACTCGGGAGGCAGAGAGAGGCGGATCTTTGAGTTTGAGGCCAGCCTGGGCTACAGAGTGAGTTCCAGGACAGCCAGGGCTGTTACAGAGAGAAACCCCACTTTGAAAACTGAACCAAACCAAATCGACCAAGGGCAGGAAGGAAAGTCCTGGGACTGGGCTGATTTGTAGAGGTATAAAACGTGGGCTGGAGAGATGGCTTAGTGGTTAGAAGTACTGGAGACTATTTCCGAGGACCCAGCTTCTATTTCTAGCACCCACGTGGTAGCTCACAACCATCTGGAACTCCAGTCCGAGGAGACCCAACACCCTCTTCTGGCCCCCAAAGGCACCTGGCACACAAGTGATGCACATACCTACAAACGGGCACATGCCTACAAATAAAAATAACTTAAGTAGCTTTGCTAGTCTTCAAGCCTCAACGAGACAAACACATGTGTGGCATATCCTGAAGTCTTAGGTGTAGGAACAATCCTGGGAGACCGCAGTCCAAAGCAGGAGGAAGCGCAGAGCCAGACAGGAGACTGGGCTTTGGCACAGGCCTCTTCAACATCTTCTGGCAATGGTGTCTAGGTGCACGTGAGGCATCTTTGGGATTTGGAAAACCGTTAGTACCAATTTTAGGCATGCCGGATGTAAGGAGGGATAGCCATAAAGACCCCCCCCCCAGCATGAGTTGCTTCACCAGATATGGGTTTTTGTTTGCTTGTCTAACATTATTTTTCTTGGGAATATTTATAACAGCACAGCGAAACTAAGTACCCGAGACAATGGATGTCATTATTTAGGTGTCATTGGCTTATTATATAAAAGGGAGACATGGACATTATTTACACGATGAAATAGTTCAGAGTGTCGGCGGCTTGGGCAGCTTCCTAAGACGCCATTTCAACAGGGATTTTACTCCACATACTTCCCAAGAATGTCAGCGTCTCCGAGTCAAAAATAATCGCGTTGTCTAGAACCACTTTGGTGCCTCTGTGGTCTGGGAGGACTTTGTCCCCAACTTTCTCACTAACGGCTTGGCTCTCGCCAGCCTTTCCTTAGGGCCTGACGCCATGGTTGCTGCTGTTGTCTGAGACTGTTCCGGAACCACAGGCCACCTTTGGTTACACTCTTAGCTGCCCTCCTTTCGACCAAGAGTGGAAGAGACTCTCCGAAAGCTCGTCCCGCCGTCCGTCACTGGAGCTGCCCCAGCTTGGGTGGACTCTGCACTCACACCACCGCTGCAAGAAGTCTTTTTGGTCTTTACAAAAAAAGATTAATGTGGGGCTGGAGAGATGGCCCAGCAGTTACGAGCATCTGGCAGTTCAATTCCCAGCATCCACATGGTGGCGCACATCTGTACTGAGATCTGGCGCCCTCTTCTGGCCTGCAGGCATACATGCAGACAGAACGCTGTATACATAATAAATAAACTTTAAAAAAAATAAAGATTTGTGTGTATGAGTGTTTTGGACTCATGTATGTATTTGTACCACATGCATGCCTGGTACACATGCCTGTGGAGGTCAGAAGAGGGTGCTGGAACTCCCGGAACGGGAGTGACAACTGGTTGTGAGTCACCATATGGGTGCTGAGGACTAACCCCGGGCGGGTCCTTTGCAAGAGTAACCAAGTGCTCTTCACCACTGAGCGGCCGGCCTCTCTGGGATTGTAGAGGTGCCTCTGGCCCACCACCTCCTCCCTTCTCTTCAGAGCGCTCTGAACCGGCCTGCCCAGCTTCAGTGGAGCCATCTATTACTGACGCTTTTGTGGTACAAGCCTTTCACCCCAGAATTTGAATGACTGAGGCAGGCACATCTGTGGGTTCAAAGCCATCCAGGCCTACATACTGAGACCCTGTCTCAAAACAAAACATGCCCAGACTTCAACTGCCCGTTTCTAGGTTAGGATCGAGGTGGTTCCCTCCAGTTCACCAGGATGCACTGAGAAACACAGAGCTTACCCCGATATTCAGGAAAGGGCCTGGCTCTTCAGTCTCTCACACACATCACTTCCGGGTCACTTCTGTGAACAACTATATTATGGTCTAAGTGTCAGGAGGAAATGTCCCCATGAGTCCCCACCCCTGGCTGAGTGGACAGATGATGGCCTCAGGGGGAGGGAGTCAATTTTCTTTAAGGATGTCAGGATTCCACTCCCAGACGTATATGGAGAGCACAAACTGGAGTTGATGGGTTAAAGTCAAAATGAAAAAGGACGTGAAGCTGGGCAGGGAGGTCGGGCTGGATCTGGGAGGAGCTAAGGGTGAATACGATCAAAATGCATTGTATGAAATTCTCAAACAAAACCAAACAAAAACACCCAAATATTTATTTAAAATTACAAGGTGGAAAAGTGAGTGGCGAGGTCACAGGAGGCAGACAGAAGAGCAGTAGACTACATTTACTGAATACTTACCAGACAGATCATATACAAAAGAGGCAGAACGGGCCCGGTAAGAACCCGAAGAATTAGATACACACACCAATTCTACCTAGTACTAAAACACACACTAATTCCACCTAGTGGAGAAGTATAAACTGTACAAGTTAGACTTTATAACAAAATTCTGATGTCTGCCTAAAGGAAAATAAACTACACATATAGTCCAATTTAAAAACCAAAAACAAAACTTTAAAAGTTGTGCTTAACATCATGGAATGCTATCCGCATCAGCTCTTAGAACCGGATGGATCCCCAGGGAAGAGGCTTGAGCAGTCTGAGTGCTGGGACTGCACTGCTGAGACACCCATGCCGGCGATCTCATGCACACGCAGCTCCTCCAGGGGACACCACAGCGTCGTCCGCACCGAGTCCGTGCTCCTGTGGAGCCGCCTGCTTCCGGCTCACCGACTACCAGCCCCTTAAATGTCTTTTGTCTGATCATCTTCTTCGAGTTTTCTGATTTCATTTTTTAAACAATTTATAGTTTCACGACTTGCTTTTAATCTTTCCTTAAGCTCTGCAATTTCGAAGCTTGTTTTTTTCTTGGCAGCTTCTAATTTTTCTCTGGTTTTCACTTCAAGTTCTGCAACTGAAGAAAAAGACTTGAGCAGAGAATTCCTCCTTCTTATGTTAAGATGCCCCACAGAAGAACAAACAGCGCTTCGTAATGCCACTGTTTGCAGGATGAGAGAGAGGTGGACAATTTAAGATACAGAACATGGAACAAGGTGGGCTGAGAGGGAAGGGGTCTAAACTCCCAACAGAGGCTCCAAGTTGTTTTCTGGAAAAACGAAACTGCAGCTACTCACAGCTAAGGCTTTGAGACATCATTTCTTTGTTTTCCTCTAGATACATATTACTTTGGACTAAGGGGCATACAAACCCAAGAAATGCCAGTGAACCAGCCAAAAATATTCTTAACTAATGCAAAGCAATTTACACAGCAAAATCATACCACCAAAATAAGCCTCTAGCTTTTTTTCCCAGAAAACCAAACCAAAACTGTTTAAATTTGAAATCTCGCTCCGCTAGCCACGACACATTTCTACACTCACTTCCTCACATGACATAAATTATAATTTGAGCAGACTGTGTGGGGTGTGTGCACGTGTGTGTGCAGGCCGAGATCAGCTTCAGGAGTGCTCCTCCGTCGCTCTCCACCTCACTGTTCTGAACCTGGCGCTCACGGACCGGGCAGGAACAGCGGCCAGCAAGCCCCAGTGACCGCCCCGTCCCTGCATGCCCTGCTGTCGGACGGTAGGCACAGAGACCGTAGACACCACATCCAGTGTTTCACAGAGGTGCTGGGATCCCAACTCGGGTCCTCGTGCACAAGCACCTACTTCACCAACCCGGCCACCTCCCCAGCCCCGTTCAGAAGATCTTAAATGAACCAACGTGTAGGAAGTCCCTAGAACACTGTGTGATCTATAAAACACTTTACTAACTATTATTACGACTATTTATGTTGGCAAAAGAACGTTAGTATTTAAAAATGTCCAGAGGCTGGTGATGTAGCTTGTGGCAGAGTATGATTAGGTGACGTGCTGGATTCAACCCCCAGCAATGCAAAAGCAAAACTTTTAGCTGGATACATTAAAAATTACCAAAGAAATGTCTTAACTACAAAATGAGATACAGTCACTTAAATATGCTAGCTGGCTAGTGTGGTACAGTCTTGACAATTAAAAACTCCTGCTTGCAGCCAACGTCTCCATCTTGTGGAAGCCTTAGGTAACTGCTGCTCACCAGTACAGCTGTTCCACAAATGTGAATAACTAACAGGCAGCTAGGTGGTACGGTGAAAAAAAACCCTAACTTTGAAATCACAAAGACTTGAGTTCAAACACATCCTCACCCCCTATGAGCTAAATCCAGCTATTTCTAAGTCCCCTTCATTTCTTCTACCATATGAAAGTTAAACCTAGGCATTTCTCACAGGCTTAAGGATTAAGAGAGCATCTATCACCTAGAAATGTACAGGGAATTAGTGACCGCTCTCCTTTATTTAGCTCATTAATGTCATCTCTGGTAACACACGGCTTGTTTTATTAACTCCTAAGGAATTTACCTCAAAAAAAGCCACTAACAACCAATTCCCTCGCCCCTTAGAACACACGGAGGCACTTACACTCTGTCTCGTGTTTATAGGCTCCTAATGTCAGCTGACGAGATGTTGTTAACAGCTGCTGCATCATTGCCGTTGGGTCTTGAAATATCTTAAGGGATAAAATGAGAAAAAAACCCAGTAACGCCAAAGGTCTCCAACTTAAGAGCTCTTAAAACTCAAGAGCGAGTTAATGTGTGCCACCATTCTCGCCGCTCTTAAAACGTAAGAGCGGCGAGAATGATATAAAGCTGCCAGGCCTTGTGACCTGAGTTCAGTCCCTGAAAGGAGAGAACCACCTTCCCAAAGCTGGACTTTGACCCCCACCGTGACTGAATGCTCTGGAAAGCCCGTCCTATGGAGTCTTACCATTTCATCGTAGAATTCCGAAACCACCGTCTTTTTCCCCAGCATTGCATTGGTGTCAGACTGGAACAGCTTTAGTAGGTGGTACAGAGTCACCTGTGAGACAGACGGGTGTCATGCAGTCAGTGATCCCATCAGCACCAGGAAACAGCCCTCCAGTCGGGCAGCCCTTCCCCGCCCTCCTTGGGCTTCTGAGACCCTCCAGGCCGGCCTCAAACTGGCTGTGCAGCAGAAGGTAGGCCGTGAACGCCCATCTCCCGCCTCCCTTCTCAATGCTGGGATTCCAAGCATGTGCCAGCAGGCCTGGCTGACCCTGTCGTTTCTTTAGCTGAATTATGGGACGGAATTAATAAATACAGCACGTTCCCGATCTTGCTTCAGTTGTAACGTAGGGGGCAAATCACCCAAACTTCCTGTCCTTTACTTTCCACCAGGTATCCCGTCGTCTGTCCACACTCCAGAGGTGAGGTGGGGTCTACACAAGCATCTGGAGAGTAACTATCCCAACCACCACACGGAAAGCTATGGGGATTTTAATCATTCTCTGTGAATATTAAGGTTTACAAACTGACTTGAGAACAAGGATTTTCCGCTGGGTATGGTGGACATTGCCTGTTACCCCAGTGTGGTGATATTGTGTTCCCCAAAATATTGTGCACTCAAACTTATTTGGGGTCAGAGAACAGAACAGCCACAAGATATAGAGGCCAGAAAATGGTGGCACACACGCCTTTAACCCTAGCATTCCAGAGGCAGAGATCCATCTGGATCTCTGTGAGTTCAAAGCCACACTGGAAACAGCCAGGCATGGTAACACATGCCTTTAATCCCAGGAAGTGATGGCAGAAAGCAGAAAGGTATTTAAGGTGTGAGGACCAGGAACTAGAGCCTGGTTAAGCTTTAGGTTTTCAAGAAGCAGTTCAGCTGAAATCCATTTGGATGAGGACACAGAAGCTTCCAGTCTGAAGAAACAAGATCAGCTGAAGAACTGGCAAGGTGAGGTGGCTGTGGCTTGTTCTGCTTCTCTGATCTTCCAGCATTCACCCCAATACCTGGCTTCAGGTTTATTTTTATTAATAAGACCTTCTAAGATTCATGCTACATCCCAGCATTTGGGAGGCTGAGGCAGGAGTGTTCCTGAGTTCTATGTCAGCAGCCTGGTTGCAGAATGAGACTGTGGGAGGCAGGGAGGTAGTTTTCTAAAGGAATAACCAATACTGAATCTCCAGTGGGCGCAAGATCCTCCACTAGGGGCATAACACCAGTCGGCAGGCGACTTCTCTGCCAAGGGCACCCTGCCTGTGAGCTCAGGTGCACTGGGGCCCCGGGAGAAGCTCTGTGCTGAAGCCTTCTCCTCCCAACAGAAGAGCTGGCAAAGCTGCACAGCTATGGTGAACCGTTCACACCAATCCAGAGGCCACACAACTCCCCACAAGGCTAGCTCACACCACTGTAAGGAAGCAGGACTCTTCCAAACAATCACAAAATAGGACGTGTACTCTGAAGAGGAAAATGAACAGATATCTGCCACTCCATTTAAACAAACAAAATCAGCTTACAGATGTCTGCCTTCTCTGGACGGGACTTAGCCAGTGGAAACACCCTGCCTTCAAAGGGCACGTTCCAGACTCAGACTACAGCTCAGCAGTACAAGGCTCTGGGTTTTCTCCTGGCTTGGGGTGGGATGGAGAGAGGGAGAAGGCAAACCCCCAGAGGATTACTAAACAACAGCAGACCATCTTAAATGAGAACATGAGTTACGTGGGCCACATTCAAGATGTATTTGATCATTTCCGGGACAGACAAACGCTGCAGAGACTCTGCAACCTGACAACACAGGGATGGAAACCGTGTGAGCACACCACACATACAAATAAATAAATGTAAGAAAGGTTTTTTTTTTTTTGGAAAAAAGAGAGAAGGCCATGGGGTGGCCGGGCCTATTGACCTTCCTTTCTTGCTGGATACCAAGACAAGAGATGGCACTGAAGGTGATGTCATGACAGACAATAAGCAAGGCCTGTGGGGGTCTACATCCATAGGGAAGGTGCCCTATACATCCAGAAGGGCCCACATCCCATTGGGCCTGGCTGACTCTGACTCCTGAATCACCTGGTTTCGGGCAGGTAGGATTTTCTGGTTTTTGGAGACAGGGTTTCTCTGTATAACAGTCCTAGCTGTCCTGGAACTCATTCTGTAGACCACGTTGGCCTTGAACTCACAGAGATCACCTGCCTCTGCCTGGAATTAAAGGCGTATGTGCGTGTGTGCGCACACGCCACCACTGCCCCGTGAATTTTCCGTTTTTGTTTTCATGAGAAGTCACCTGTAGGCCAGCCAACAAGTCAATGTGGAGCGGCAGATAACCTTTGACTCCTGTCTGTACCTCCCAAGTGTTGGATTTGCTGGGGTTTCTCACCACGCCCATTTTTAATTCTTCCATCTTTCTGTTTCTGTTACAGGGTCTTAGCCTGTGGCCCGGGCTGTGGCCACTAGGGTTGTAAGAACTGATCACATACAGTTTTGCTAGGACTCAGCCAACCCCCCGCCCCAACAATCTCAGTTTCTTTCTAAACAGAAAGAGCCTAAATAACATGGGAAATTTTAACTTGCAGCAGGATCACTAGGACTTCAGGTCCACGGAGATCATCTGAGCAAACCCCAGCTCCTCAGTAAGTATTCCACGTGCACATTCACTAAATGTCCTGTTTTCTACTGGCAAGGGTTAACATTACTCACGGGTCTTTCATTAGGGTCAATGAAGAATATTTTGATGATTATTTCAAATTCACCCCATCCGGTTTCAGTAATTTCATAGGGAGGCTTGGTAACGACTAGAGAGGGAGGAGAGAGAGACAATCGTAATTTCCGACTCCGTTCTTGCTCCTTTTATACTTATGTAGATGGCGACCCGAGACCTGGGACACACCTCTTAAAGGATTGCCATAGCTTTCATGTAGTTTAAACTGGATTTTCTTCACATACGCTGACATATCCTAAAACAGAGAGGAATCAGTTCTCCAGTGGAAACACACTTAGCACATGCACACAGTTTTATAAGGTATGCTTCCCTTTGAAGTTTACAGAACATAATTAAAACAGAACAGGAGTTAGCTGGCACAGTGAGACATGCCTGTAATCCTAGCTAAGGAAGGATGACTAAGGTTGAGGGTGGCCTGGGCAACTTGGCTAGACCCCACCTCAAAACGAAATGTTTAAAAAGGCAGGGATGTAGTTCAGGAAGCATGCTTGGTTTCTTCTCCCAAACACAGCAAACAAAACAAAAGCCAGTGATGATATGTGTACATGTGTGGGTGGATGTGTGTATGTGTGTGTGAGCATGAACATGCATGAGAATGTGCATGTAGGTGCCCAAGGAGGCCGGAGGCTCTGGACTTCCTGGGGCTGCAATTACGGGCACTTGTGAGCAGCCCTCTGCGGGTGCTGGGTCCGAACTCAAGTCTTCTGCATGAGCATTATTTGCTCTCAACTGCTGGGTCATCTCTCCAGCCCCTTATCTTAATCAGAAGACACTTTGAAAAACTCTTTCCATTCATTACACGAAGATAACAATTTTGATTTTATTTTTTTTCAGATGGGGTAGGAGTGGGAATTCTGTAATGAGCCCACTTCATTCTTGGAAAGTTACTACACAGAATTTTATAATTTGCTGTCATGTAAACAAAATGCACTTCAAAAAATAGCTGCAGAAAAAACAAACGCATACCTCATTTCTATATGGTTTTACATATACTGTCCACTGGTGGGTGTGTCCATCTTCTTCTCTTTTCTTCCCAAAATATCGGGCAACATTACCATAAACTATTGGCTTGACGATGGTAACCCCCTAAAAGAAAAGCAAGTTTAAAATCAGTAACTATTTTACCATCACCTGAATAGTGTGAGTACCCGCAGCTTGTTTTAGGAAACAGTGTCTAACTACTTAAGGGTTTAGTTAGAACAGGGATCTCCTCAACCCATCTTCACACTCATTTCATGTTAACACAAGAACCAAGTAATAAATTAATCACAACCTTCCCATCTGAGCGGCTGGAGAGACGGTCCAGCAGCTGACGCACTTGCTGCTCTTGCAGAGGACTAGGTTCAGTTCCAGCACCCACACGGCAGGGCAGCTCACAGTGCTCCCTACTTGAAATGTTAGTGATTGTGTGCACCTGTGTGCACATCTGTGTGCAGTACATGTGGAGCAGGGATGATCTGCAGTAGATTCTCTTCCTTCTACCATGTATGTCCTGGGGCCTGAACTCAGATCATCAGGTTTGGCGGCAAGTGCCATGGCTTGAAAGATGGCGTAAATGTTCTCATCTAAATCACCATGTAAGGCACGTGAGTATTTGACTAAAGAAAAACAATAAGTCTTCACAAACCTAAAAGCTAGGATACAGAATACAATTGCTAATTTGACTGGCATCACTTGCAGGTAAAGGTCTTTTGGATTAATCTATGGCTGTCTTTACCAAAGCCCAGCCCAAAAACCAAGGACAGTCCACGAGAGAATTTTTGGGCTTACTGCTGAAAGCTTGGTCCCCCAGCTGGGGGCACTGAGAGGTGACTGGATCACGAGGGCACTAACTTGTCAATGAATTAGTACACGAGGAGTCCACTGCTGAATGGTCTACTAGGAGGTGGGGCCCTGTGGGAGCAAGCAGGCCACTTGGGTTGGGTCTCTAAAAGGTCTATGTTGTTCTTGGCTCCCCCATCCCTTCCCCAGCTACGGAGATAAGTGGCTGTGCTCTGCCATGTGCTCCCTGCCATGATCTCCAGTCACGCCTCAAGCCTGTGACGGGCTAAAGGACCACAGGCAGAAAGAGACGAGGACAGCGGGGACAAATGGGGGCGTTTTATACTCTGTGTTATAGACACATTTGTATTTCATGTAATAGAGAGGGACCTGCATACCTTACTTAAATGCTTAGTATGTGCGTTGCTGATGGCTGGTTTGTTCTGATGGTTGGTTAAGTCCCCGTGGCCTAGATGCCCCTGGAAAAGGACAAGGTTGATACCAGCAGACTCTTACCTAGACTCAGCATTTCAAGAGGACAGGGAAGAGTGCAAGGGATGATAAGAAGAAAGATGCCTGACTACCTGGCCAGAGGGGCAAAACTAAGCTCAAAATGATGGACTTCCTTTCTCCTGCTCCGCCTAGGCAGTGTGTAGGGTGTTGATCTGCTGCCTTCTCCAACTGCTGGCTCTCTGAATAAAACAAACTTAAGGATCCAATTCCCGTTTCTGTTCACTGGCTTCCGTGGTGAGAGGCTGCACCAACTCAGGCGGTCTGGATTACGATACCTCTGAAGCCTAGAGCCTAAATGAACTGTTCTCCTTTAAAATGGTTCCTGTCTGGTGTTTTGTTACTAATCAACACAATGTGTTTAATACACATTACCCAAGACACAGCTACAACTAGAAAGTAGAACTCTCAATTCCAAAATGCTTAGGAAGAGACTTGAAAAATGGAATTAAGTATAAATGTTACAATGAATATTAATGAATGCAAGTATGGCAAAAAGAGTGACTTACAAATGGAATTAAGTATAAATGTTACAATAAATATGAATGGACATAAATATGGCAAAAATAGTAAATGTGGCACCTGGATGCTTGAAGCATGGTAGCTGATGGCCAGCAGCACATCTGCTACAGCTGTGCTCAGGTTGAGGATGTTTTCATCATTTCTGATTGATGTAAAGGCTGTACAGCTAGGTTATGATGGAAAACTGATATTAAAAATACCAAGTCTTGCACAGAGATCTGAGAGTAACTGTCCAATTATAGAAACATCCAAAGGACAAAGAGCACCTCAGTGTAGCAAAGAGTAAAGAAAGAAAAAGGAAGCCAGTCAGACAGTTAACTGAATCAAATCTGTCCGTCTACACTTAATTCTGGGTCAGTGAGATGACTCAGTAGACAAAGGTACGTGGTACTGTGCCTGAGGACCAGAGTGTGGTTCCCCAGGACTCCTAAAAGCTATCCTCTGCCCTCTACACCCATGCTGTTGCAAGCATGTACCCACATAAACAAACAAACAAACAATGTAATAGAAATGTTTTAAAGTGAATTCAAGAGAAGGCAAGCAGCTTTTTTGTGAGCCTGACCATGGCAAGAACTACTGATAGCACAGAGACCACCACAGACACGGCCTCAGGTTCAAGGCCTCACTGAACCGAGTACAAGGGTGCAGATCCGGTAAGCAAACAATACACAGGTGGTATGGTGGTGCAAGGAATTGTCCATTTGTCAGTAATGGAAAGGGGCTCACTTATGACTGGACATAAATCTCCTGGTCGAGATTTATCTATTGTGGTGGTAATCTAATTATACTGAAATGTGATTTTGATTGTATGTTAATAAATAAAGTTGCCCGGGGATCAGAGCTATTAGAGCCATAGCAAGAGTGTGGCGGTGGTGGCACACGCCTTTAATCCCAGAAAGCCAGCCTTTAATCCCAGGGAGTGGTGGTAGAAAGCAAAAAGATATATAAGGCGTGAGGACCAGAAACTAGAAGCATTTGGCTGGTTAAGCTTTCAGGCTTTGGAGCAACACAGTTCAGCTGAGAGCTATTGGGATGAGGACACAGAAGCTTCCAGTCTGAGGAAACAGGACCAGCTGAGGAACTGGTGAGGTGAGATAGCTGTGGCTTGTTCTGTCTCTTTAAATAGACGAACAGACAGGAAATAGAGCGCTCATTCGGGAAGCTGGGACACCGCAGGCGGAAGGGTGAGATTTTAGCTCTGAGCTCTGACCTCTCGGCTTTCTCTTTTGCATTATTTCTGTGTTTCTTATTTAATAAAACGGTTGGTTACATCAATAATCTATACTGGAAAAAAAAAAGAACTCTAAGAGCACACAGTAGTCAGCAAAGAGAAACAAGTGTCCAATTTTTTTTTTTTTTGGTTTTTCGAGACAGGGTTTCTCTGTGTAGCTTTGCGCCTTTCCTGGAACTCACTTGGTAACCCAGGCTGGCCTCGAACTCACAGAGATCCGGCTGCCTCTGCCTCCACAAGTGTCCAATTTTAAAGCCGTGCATGACCACTCTTGGTGTCTGAAGACTGCAGGCTTAACTTTCTCAAGTTATCCTGGACTAACATTAGAAACTTCCAGAACCTAACATGCACAAAGTAGAGAAAAGTTTTCACATTAACCCTTTGCTCTGCCACTTCAAAATTGGCTCAAATCTTTACCGAAAGGTTAGGCAAATGTACACCTCCACGAAGCCTCTTATGCCAACATGAACAAAATCTGGCATTTCTTCCTCCTACTACATTCCAGTGGCTTTAAGACCGCTGAGAAATTCTCACTTTAGATTCAATATTAAAACAGCTATGGATGCATGGACACTATGATTAAGGTAATCTAAACATAATAGGAAGCTGATAAAGATAAAAAAAAAAAACTAAGTAGACGGTGTAAAAGTAATTTCTTTTGAGAAAAATAACTCCCGTGATGGATTTGTCAGTAGGAGTTAAAGGGGGAGGGCGCATCAGGAACCAGCTGATCCTGCCTTAAAAATTAACCGGGGGATGTAGGAAGATGGGAGGGTTGCGAGCTGGAGAGATGGTGCAGCGCGAGCTGGGGGACCCGAGACTGACACCCCCTCCACATGGTGACATCAGAGAACCGACGCCTGCAAGCGGTCCTCTGACCGCTACCCCGCTATCCATCATACACGTACGATGCTAAAATAAAAAGTGTGGGAACTAAATGTCACAATCTCCAACACTACGGAGGAGACACCCGTTCACTAAACACGAACGCCGCTAAGTGCTCCTGGGATGATTTCGGGAATGACAACCCTGGGCGACTCTCTCTACCCAAGGCTCGGCCACAGGCCGTCCAAGCCAACCCCGGAACCTTTGTTTATCGGCGGGACGGAAGGGAGGGGACGAGGGGACCAGGGGGCCAATGAGCGCCAAGCGGCGCGGGGCCAGCCGGATGGGAGCCCGGGGGACCTCCCCCCTCCCCTCGGCGCGCCTCCGCGCCGCGCCTGCGCACTGACCTTCACTCTCCCGCCGGAGTCAGGCCCAAATTCCGCCATTCTCTTGAACATATTGTCCCAGGGAAGGAGCCGCGGCCGCCAGGGAAAGAGCTCAGGCCGGCGGGGTCGCCGCTCCCCTCAACAGGCCCAGCCCGGGCCCCAGGGGTTCAGGCTGGAGCGGGGCGAGTCACTTGGGCAGCACGGGCACGCGGCGGCGGCGGGCGGACGGCCACCTCCTCCACACGCGCGGCGTCCGGCTCGGCCATTCAGCCCCGCGGTGGGAGAGCGGAGCGTAAGGAGCGGGGGAGACCGCGGCGCGTGCGCAGTGCGCGACGGCCGCGGGCGCGCACTGCGCACGCGCAGTGCTGCTGCTGCTGCAGAGAGCCGGTCCGGGAATGGTCGAGTGGTAGAAAATCAACCGAAACTCACCACACCACCCACTTTCCAAAAGCCGTTACTATGAAAGACAGGTTTAAAGCAGCAAACGTTTCAAGAAGAACTCGGGGGCTGGAGAGGTAGCTCCGCGATGAAGAGCACTGGGTGCTCTTCCGGAAGTCCCGAGTTCTGGGGGGATCCTCTGCTGGTGTGCAAGCGTACACGCAGGCAGAACACTACAGTAATAACTAAATACATTTTTTTTTTCTTTTTAAAGAAGAAGAACTCAGAAAACAGGAGCTCAGGAAACAATAAAACACGACCCGCAATGCGTAACTCACAGACAAAAGAAACTATCACATGCTTGTAACAAGTTTGATGCTACAATTAGAGTGCTCTAATAAATCATTAGAGGGGAAATTGTATTAGGAAATAAAAATGTGATTGCACTAAGAACACATTTACTAGGAGAGCTAAGAGATGTTCTCCGTGTATATTGAGGCCCAGGGCAATGGCAAGAAGCCTCCTGGAGGGAGTGTGGCTGTTGGGGAAACAGAACACACTGCCCTGTCTTGGAGGTCAGCGGAGGAGCCTGCTGCTTCTGAATGATGACCTCAGCTTCAGCAATAACCACTCAAAGTCCGTCTCAGGCAGAGACTGGACCTAAGCTAAGGGCTCCCATTTTTTTCCCCTTGTTTTTATTTTATTTTATTTTATTTTATTTTATTTTATTTTATTTTATTTTATTTTATTTTATTTTATTTTATTTTATTTTATTTTATTTTTTGACTGTAGTTTCTTGAGACACTTGAAAATTCCTGCACAGGAATATTTTTTTGCTTGTATTGAATCAGATCTTTCCTCATTCTGTAGGCTGCCTTTTTATCTTATTGACAGTGTCCTTCACCTAACAGAAGCCTCTCAGTTTCAGGAGGTCCCATTTATTAATTGTTGCTCTCAGTGTCTGTGCTACTGGTGTGATATTTAGGACATGGTCATCTGTGCAAATGCTTTCAAGACTACTTCCTACTTTCTCTTCTCTCAGGGTCAGTGTTACTGGATTTATGTTGAGGTCTTTGATCCACTTGGACTTGAGTTTTGTGCATGGAGATAGATATGGATTTATTTGCATTCTTCTACATGTAGATATCCAGTTATGCCAGCACCATTTGTCGAAGATGCTTTCTTTTTTCCATTGTATAATTTTGGCTTCTTTGTCAAAAATCATTTGTTTGTAGGTGTGTGGATTAATGTCTGTTTTTATGCCAATACCAGCTGTTTTTATTATTATAGCTCTATAGCAGAGCTTGAAGTCAGGGATGGTGATATCTCTGGAAGTTCCTTTATTGTATAGGATTGTTTTGACTATCCCAGGTTTTTTGGTTTTCCATATGAAGTTGAGAATTGTTCTTTCAAGGTCTGTGAGGAATTGTATTGGGATTTTGATGGGGATTGCATTGAATCTGAAGATTGCTTTTGGTAAGACTGCCATTTTTACTATGTTAATCCAACCTATCCAAGAACATTAGAGATCTTTCCATTTTCTGATATCTTCTTCAATTTCTTTCTTCAAAGACTTAAAATTCTTGTCATACAGGTCTTTCATTGGTTTGATTAGAGTTACCCAAAGATATTTTATCTTATTTGTGGCTATTGTAAAGGTGATGTTTCTCTGATTTCTTTCTCAGCCCATTTATCATTTGTATATAGGAGGGATACTGATTTTTTTGAGTTTATCTCATATCCAGCCACATTACTGAAGGTATCTATCAGCTGTAGTAGTTCCTTGGTGAAATTTTTGGGTTCACTTATGCATACTATCATATCATCTGCAAATAGTGCAAGTATGACTTCTTCCTTTCCAATTTGTATCTCCTTCATCTCCTTTTGTTGCCTTATTGCTCTAGCTAGAACTTCTAGTACTATATTGAATAGGTATGGAGAGAATGGATAGCCTTGTCTTGTTTCTGATTTTAGTGGGATCGCTTTGAGTTTCTCTCCATTTAGTTTGATGTTGGCTGTCAGCTTGCTGTATATTTTGCCTTTATTATGTCTAGGTGTGTTTCTTGTATCCCTGATCTCTCCAAGATCTTTATCATGAAGGGGTGTTGGATTTTGTCAAAGGCTTTTTTAGCATCTAATGAGATGATCATGTGTTTTTTTTTCTTTCAGTTTGTTTATATGGTGGATTACATTGACAGATTTTTCATATGTTGAACCATCTCTGCATCTCTAGGATGAAGCCTACTTGATCATGGTGGATCTTTTTTTTTTTTTTAAATGTGTTCGTGGATTCAGTTTGCTAGTATTTTACTGAGAATGTTAATACAATGTTAATGAGGGAGATTGGTTTATAATTCTCTTTCCTAGTTGCATCTTTATGTAGTTTGGGTATTAGGGTAACTGTAGCCTCGCAAAAAGAGTTTGGCAATGTTCCTTGTTTCTATTATTCAGAACAATTTCAGGAGTATTGGTATTAGCTCTTCTTTGAAATTCTGGTAGAATACTGTGCTGAAACTATCTGTTCCTAGGCTTATTTTGGTTGGGAGACTTTTGATGACTGCTTCTATTTCCTTAGGTGTTATAGGTCTATTTAAATTGTTTATCTCATCTTGATTTAATTTTGATATGTGGTACCTATCAAAAAAAGTCCATTTCTTTTATATTTTCCAATTTTGTGGATTACAGATTTTTGAAGTATGACCTAATGATTCTCTGGATTTTCTCAGTGTCTATTATTATGTACCCCCTTTCATTTCTGATTTTGTTAAGTTGGATATTCTTTCTCTGTTTTTTGGTTAGTTTGGAAAAGGGTTTGTCTATCTTGTTGATTTTCTCAGAGAACCAACTCTTTGTTTCATTGATTCTTTGTATTGTTCTCTTTGTTTCTATTTTATTGATTCAGCCCTCAGTTGTTTTTTTTTTTTTTTTTTTTTTTTTTTTGGTTTTTCGAGACAGGCTTTCTCTGCGTAGCTTTGCGCCTTTCCTGGAGCTCACTTGGTAGCCCAGGCTGGCCTTGAACTCACAGAGATCTGCCTGGCTCTGTCTCCCGAGTGCTGGGATTAAAGGCATGCGCCACCACCACCCGGCTCAGCCCTCAGTTTGATTATTTCCTGTCATCTACTCCTCCTGGTGAGTTTGCTTCTTTTTCCTCTAGAGCTTTCAGGTGTGCTGTTAAGTTGCTAGTGTGAGATCTCCAGCTTCTTTATGTAGGCATTTAGTGCTATGAACTTTCCTCTTAGCACTGCTTTCATAGTGTCCCATAAGTTTGGGTATGTTGTGCATTCATTTAGTTGAATTCTAGGAAGTCTTTAATTTCTTTATTTATTTCTTCCTTGAACCAGTGGAGATTCAGCTGAGTGTTGTTCTGTTTCCATGAGTGTGTACGCTTTCTGCATTTTGTGTTATTGTTGAATTCTAACTTTAAACCATGGTGGTCTGATAGAGTACAGGAGCTTATTCCATTTTTTTGTATCTTTTGAGATTTGTTTTGTTACCAAGTATGTGGTCAATTTTAGAGAAGGTTCCACGGGGTGCTGAAAAAGAATGTATATTCTTTTGTGTTTGGGTAAAATATTCTATAGATATCTGTTAGGTCCATTTGGGTTATAACATCTTTTAGTTCCTTTATTTCTCTGCTAAGTTTCTATCTGGCAGAACTGTCCATTGGTGAGAGTGGGGTGTTAAAGTCTCCCACTATTAGTGTGTGGGGTTTAATGTGTAATTTGAGCTTTAGTAATGTTTCTTTTACAAATGGAGGTGCCCTTGTATTTGGGGCATAAATGTTCAGAATTGAGACTTCATCTTGATGGATTTTTCCTGTGATGAACATGAAATGCCCTTCTTCCTATCTTTTGATTGATTTTTGTGTGAAGACTATTTTTTTAGATATTAGGATAGCTACACCAGCTTGTTCTTAGGTCCATTTGATTGGAAGGTTTTTTCCCTACTCTTTACTCTGAAGTAATGTCTGCCTTTGAGGTTAAGGTATGTTTCTTGTATGCAGCAGGATGGATCCTGTTTTCATATCCATTCTGTCAGTCTGTGTCTTTTTATAGGCAAATTGAGTCCATTGATATTAAGGGATATTAATGACCAGTGATGATTGTTAATTCCTGTTATTTTTTGGTGGTAGTGTGTGTGTTTCCCTTCTTTGGGTTTTGCTGGTGTGAGGTTATCTATTGCCTGTGTTTTGGTAGTTACAGCTAACTTCCTTGGGTTGGAGTTTTTCTTCTAGTACTTTTTGTAGGGCTGGGTTTATGAATATGTAATGTTTAAATCTGGTTTTGTCATGGAATATCTTGTTTTTTTTTTCCATCTATGGTGATTGAAAGCTTTGCTGGGGATAGCAGCCTGGGATGGCATCCATGGTCTCTTAGTATCTTCAGAACATCTGTCCAGGACCTTCTGGCTTTCAGAGTTTCCATTGAGAAGTTGAATGCAATTCTGATAGGTAGCTTTTATATGTCTTTATATATATATTTTCCTTTGCTGTTCTTAATATTCTTTCTTTATTCTGTATGTTTACTGTTTTGACCATTATGTGGCAAAGGGCCTTTTTTTTGTGGTCCAGTCTATTTGGTGTTCTGTAAGCTTCTTGTCCTTTCATAGGCATGTTTTTCTTTAGGGTGGGAAAGTTTTCCTCTATAATTTTGTTGAACATATTTTCTATGCCTTTGAACTGGAATTCTTCTCCTTCTTCTATCTTTATTATGTTTGATCTTTTCATGGTGTCTCAGATTTCTTGGATGTTTTGTATGAATAATTTGCCAGATTTAACATTTTCTTTGACAGATGAATCTATTTCCTCTGTTGTATCCTAAACTCCTGAGATTCTCTCTTCCATTTTTTTTATTCTGTTGGTTATGCCCGCCTCTGTAGTTCCTGTTCATTTACTCAAATTTTCCTTTTTTTTTTTTTGCATTCCCTCAGTTTGTGTTTTCTTTATTGCCTCTATTTCAATTTTCAAATATTGAACTGTTTCCTTCACCTGTTTGATTGTTTTTTCTTGGATTTCTTGACTTTCTTAAAGAGATTTCTTGATTTCCTCCAATTTTTTGTTCATCTTTTCCTCTATTTCTTTAAGGGAGTTTTTCATTTCCTCTTTGAGGGCCTCTATCATCTTCATAAAGTTGTTTTTGAGGTCATTTTCTTCTGGATCATCTGCTTTGGGGTGTTCAGGTCTTGCTGTTGTAGGATCACTAGGTACTGGTGATACTTTATTGCTCTTTTTGTTGTTTAATGTGTTCTTACACTGTTATCTACCCTTTTCTTCCTTTAATCCAAACAGGTGGAGCTCCAGGTCACTCACCTTCCAATTGGTCCAGGTGAGGCCTCTGCCTCCTATTGTTGCTTTTCTTCCCAATCTGTCCAAGAGGGGGCCCTATGGCTCTGGTGGTCACTGGTGCCGCAGGAGATGATGGTTGGTGAATGGGTGGGGGTAGGAGGAGGTTGATGTCTGGTCTCTAGGGCTGCAACGGCTGCGGGGAGGAGCACAGAATGTGCCCTCTGGTCCTAGGGGCTAAAGAATTGGGCTGACCAGTCCAGAGATCAAGGCCTTACCTGTTCCCAGTTGGTGCAGGGTGGGCATATGGCTCTGGTGGTCACGTGCTGCCCATAATTCTTACCTATATTTAGCCGCATGGCTTGGTACCTTTTCTTAGTTCGGCATTCTCTTCTTGCTTCCTCTGCATCTGGCTGGTGACTCCTCACTCTGCCCTTCCTCTTCCCAGCATTCTCCTAGTCTGCTTGCTCCACCTATACTTCCTGCTTGGCTAATGGCCAATCAGTATTTATTAAACCACTTTGAGTGACAAATCTTTACAGTGTATAAGAGCATTATCCCACAGCAGTGTATTTTAATCTTCCAAATTCTGCAAAATGAAACCCATCCATCTACCAAATTTCATTTCTTTGTGTACCTTTAGGATTACTTCCTGTGGGTAATGGAGTTTAGTTATAGAAGGAACAAGTAGGACATTTTTTAACAATTTCCTTGGCTTGTTTTCAAGTGATGGAAAAGTCCCTTTTCAAACCTTTGCTTTTTACATGGTGTTTCTTATGAAATTCTAAGGCCTCTAGCATATTACCCACTAATAACTGATCAATCTCATCATTACCTTGTGCTAGAGGACCTGGCAGACCCATATGGGATCTGATGTGTGTTATATATATAAGATATTTTCTATTTCTGATGATTTCCTGTAATTGTATAAATAGTGAAGTTAATTATGTATTAATAGGAATAAATTCAGCAATTTCAATATGTAAAACAACTCTGTGAATATTGAGAGTCAGTAACTATATTGAGAGATTCTGTGAAGTCCATAAATACCATAAGAATGGTGCACAGTTCCAACTTTTGTACAGAATTGTAAGGGCTTTGAAAAACTTTAATTAAATCTCCTGATTTATTTCCTGATTTTCCTAATTTATTTGCATTGGTATAGAATGTAGGGACTCCAGAGATTGGTTTCTGCCATACAATGTGAAGAAGGATCTATTCAGTTCTTTTTATGAATTTTATTCTCTTGCTTTTGTGATAACAGTTGTTAATCTCTCTCAAAAAATTACTACAGGATCCTTGCCAGTATTCATTATCTTTCCATAAAGAGGAAATTTACTCATTAGTTAAAGGTACTCCATTTTCTGATGAATTCATTCTTGTTAATTGATGAAGTCCTAATTTTCCTTTTAGGATCAAATCAGAGATCTTTTCCACATATGTCTTCAATTTCTTACTCAGTTTATGTGGTAGAAATATCCATTCCAATATAATATCTTCCCTTTGCATCAAAGTCCCTGTAGGGGAATGTCTGGAGGGTAATATGACCAGAATGCAGTTAAGTTCTGGATTCATATGATCCACATGTGCCTCTTATATTTTCTTTTCTACTAGATCCAGTTCCTTCTCAGCTTCAGTTGATAATTCTCTTGGACTATTTAAGTCCTTGTCCTCTTTTAGAGTATTGGCTAGATTTACTAGTCCATCTTGAGATATTCCAGTGATAGTCTGTAAGTTGGAAATGCTTTCTAACAATTTTTGAAAGTCATTAAGAGTCAACAATTGATGTTTCCTGAGTTGTACCCTTTGAGGTATAATTTTTTGTAGATCTTATATCCTAAGTAATTAAAGACTTTCTTATTTGTATGTTTTCATGAGCAATTTGTAAACCCCAGCGAGGCAAAACTTACTTTACTTCTTCAAACATGCTTTCTAAAGCATATGATTTCAGATCAGCTAATAAGATATCATCCATGTAATGGTAAATTACAGATTGTGGAAATTATGCACAAAATATTTACAATGGGTTTGTCCAAAATATTGGTGTAGGGTGGGTCTATTTAACATTCCCTGTGGCAGGACCTTCCATTGATATCTGTTGACTTGCTGGGAATTATTATAAGTAGGTACTGTGAAGGCAAATTTTTCTCTATCCTTTTCTTGTAGAAGTATGCTTAAAAAACAGTTTTCTAAGTCAATAACTACAATGGGCCATTCTTTGGGTAACAGAGTGGGTAAAAGCATCTCATTCTGCAGGGAGCCCAAAGGCTGAATTACTTTATTAATGGCTCTCAGATCTGTCAGCATTCTCCACTTAGCAGATTTCTTTTTAATAACAAATATAGGAAAATTCCAAAGGCTGGTATATTCTTCAGTATGTTGAGCATTTAACTGCTCCTGAACCAGCTGTTCTAAGGCTTGTAGTTTCTCTTGTGTCATAGGCCATTGTCCAACCCAAATAGGTTTATCAGTAAGACATTTTAAAGGTGGGGTCATTGGTATCTCTGAGAGTTCAATGGCAGTTGTGCTCTGTTTATGTACAGCCTGAATCATTAGTGGCTGTGTTTTATGGTGCCTTATAATATTATTCATAGATACATGAATTGGTCTGTAGGGAGCCGCTATTCAAAGATGGCGCTGGCTTCCTGGTAGCCTAGCTGTAAACAACTCCATATTTGGCTATGATGCACGAGTATGGTAATTGGCCTTATGTCCTCAGCCTATCCCGTGGCTCCCCGTGCTTGCCTTCTGGCGGGACCCAATCACAGTACGGCACGTTTGCCTGATTCCCTTTATAAGCAGCGGCAGTTTAGTCCTCGGGGCCCCTCACCTCCCGCTCTCCCTTAATCAAGAGGCGCTCCAATAAAGTGTGTTCTGAGAAGGATCCTCGCATGGTGGTCGTTCTTCCTCGCTGGCCGAGGAGCGCGCCGCAACTGGTGCCGAAACCCGGGACGGGAAGGAAACTTCGGACACCAGGTGAGGGGTCGAAGAGGATTCAGAACTCAGCACACGGAGCGGTGACGTCGGTAAGTTCTCCAGGTATGCTGATTGCTGGGATTAATCCGTTTGTGCTTGCTCTTGTGTTCATTCTTATGACAATTGTTGTTCTTCTTTGCTGTTTTGCACATGCATGTCTTAAGGAAGGACGCAATGTGGAAATCATTAGAGAGGGACGCAAGGCATTAATTAAGCACCAGGATAGTCTATCAGAATCAGACTTTAAAGGGGAGAACTTAAGTAGGCCTAAAAAGAAGAAAGAAAAGAATAAAGAAAAGGAAAATGGAGAAAATAAGCCAGAGAATGAAGGAAATTCAGAAAAGAAAGGGAACCCTTTGTATCTAGTATTAGAGAAATTTGCAAAACTTGATTTATCTGATAATGAATTAGATTCAGATGAGGAGGAAAATTTAGAGAAAGCCACCGCTGAATATGAGGAAGAGAAATACGGGTGGCGGTGGCGGCCTCCTCCTTATAATATTTCTGCTGGGGTGAATGTGGAACCAACGGCGCCTTCGGGACCACATCCACCCCCGGCAACACCTTCGAGTCTGCAAACAGGTGGAGGTTGTCATTTTATCAGGAGAGACACCTGGGCGCAGCTAGCGTCCGCGTTTCCAGTCTTTGAAGATCCGCAAACAAACAACAGATATCATGAACCTGTGCCTTATAAACAATTAAAAGGCCTGGTAGAGGCTGCTCGAGCTTACGGAGTAACAGCCAGTTCTAGTGTGCAGTTTCAGAATGGTTCCCAAGTAGCAAATTTGTCTAAACGATTGTCCAGTTATCTTATAGGAAATTGGTCCGGAGAATTTGAAGAGACCTTGGAGAAACTGAGAGTGGCAGTGGTGACCATCAACTCCACACAAGTGGACCTCAGCATGGCAGAGGGACTGTCCTCCTGGATTGCTTCTACCTTCTCCCTGTTTAGAATGGGTGGGGGTAGGGTATATTTTTGGCATGCTGCCTTGGAGGATGCGTGTTTTGTCTGTGGTTGGTCTGCCGTTTGCAAGCACGTACTAAAAAAGGACAAGGTCATTATCACTCAAGCATTAGCCGCTTTGGAGTGTGGCTCCTCCCCCCAGATCTGGCTTTACCTAATATCCACACAGCCTTTGCACCCCCAGGACTGGTTAGTCCATTGCACTTGGGAAGGCATGTGGACAGCTTTCACATACTTGTATTGAGCACAGGATGCCAGGCTCGTGCACTGCACTTGAAGTGTAGGACATTTTCCTTCCTTCAAGGAGAGCAAGTCTGACTGCATATGGAGTCACATAGCCCTTGCACCCTTAGGACTGGTTAGTCCATTGCACTTGGGAAGGTATGTGGACAATTGTTACATGCATAGCCTTTGCACCCCAGGGACTGGTTGGTCCATTGCACTCGGGAAGGTATGCAGGCAATTATGCACAGTTAACTCATCCTCGATCGGTCAACACATCATGAGGTGGGGACCTGATCGGATGAAATACTTGTGTTGCAGAAATCAGACCTATACTCTCTCCTGCTGCTTAATTAATAAAGAGGGGGGAGATGTAGGGAGCTGCTATTCAAAGATGGCGCTGGCTTCCTGGTAGCCTAGCTGTAAACAACTCCATATTTGGCTATGATGCACGAGTATGGTAATTGGCCTTATGTCCTCAGCCTATCCCGTGGCTCCCCGTGCTTGCCTTCTGGCAGGACCCAATCACAGTACGGCACGTTTGCCTGATTCCCTATATAAGCAGCTGCAGTTTAGTCTTCGGGGCCCCTCACCTCCCGCTCTCCCTTAATCAAGAGGCGCTCCAATAAAGTGTGTTCTGAGAAGGATCCTCGCATGGTGGTCGTTCTTCCTCGCTGGCCGAGGAGCGCGCCGCATTGGTCTATATTCCACTTCTGAGATTGGAGGAATTTTAATCTGGGTGTTCCATTGCTTTAACAGATATTGACCCCAAAGATTCACCGCTACATTAGTCACATATGGCTTCAGCTGTCCTCTCTGTTCTTCTGGCTCTATGCATTTAACCCATCTCATACTTTTTTTTAAAAAAAATATGGAATATAGTTCCAATCCCTAGAAATTGAACATCTACCCCTTGAAGAGCCCAATTCGGATGCTATGATTTTGGCATAATTATAGTCATATCCACACCTGTGTCCACTAAGCCTTCTAGAATAATATTAATTTGTAGTCTAACCTTTGGTGTTTGTTCATTTATGAAAGTCTACCAAAATATTCGTTTTATGTTGTGTTTTGGGGTTTTTGATCCATCTATCAAAGCTGTTCTATCATCCAGTGCAGTATTGTTCTTTACATTAGGCACTGGACTATTTAATTGTCCTTGGGAGGAATTTCCTCTACAATGACTGGAAATGACTGGACAACATTTGATTTGGGGGCCTGAGAGAGGCCCCAAGGTGTTTCCTAATGGTAAAGGCTTGCCTTGTATGTCTCTTTTTGATCTGCATTCATTAGACCAATGTTGGCTTTTTCCACATCATCTACATAATCCAGAAGGTTGGGGTCTCCTATTGGGTTATTTCTAGAGAATCATTGCTTCTAGGAGAACCATGTATACAATTTCATCTCATATGGCCTGGTGTACCACAGTTAAAACATTTGGTACTTTGATGCCTCCTTCCACCTTTGAAAATCGCTCTCCTCATTACAATAGTTAAGAGACTCAATATTGTTCCATGTTATATCCATTCTTCTGTGGGTGCTGATCTGATCTCTAAAGGTGCTAGTATCCTTTTGCATTCTATATTAGCATTATCAAAATCCAAAGATTGAGTTAATACTTGTCTTAATTCTTAGTCTGATATTGTTTTGTTTATAACCTTGGTCAATCTTTGTAAAATATTAGTAAACTATTCTTTTCACCCCTGGAAGACCTTCATATATAGTTCAGTTGGTTTCCCTGGTTCTGGAATCTTTTCCCAAGCATTTATGGCTGCTGTTTAGCATATGTATAATGTATGCTCATCAAAAGTAGATTGTGCATTAATATCGGTGAAGTAGCCTTCACTAAGAATTTGATCTTGGGAGATATCAAAACCTCTAATCTTTTCTTGTTGCTTAAGGACCTTAGCTTCAGCTCTCAACCAGCTTTTCCATTGTAACTGCTGGCTACATTTTAACACAGCTGGTTATAACTGATTTCAATAATTTAGCATGATCCTGTTTCTAGAAGACCATGTATTTAACATCTGTTTCACACAGTCTTTCAATCCCTCATATGAATAGGCTGCCAGATATATCCTACACATCCTTCAGGATGTTTATCATTTGCTGGCTTTTCACAAACGGTGACAGGGTAAACCACAGTATGAGCGGCCCCTGTTGTTTCCTTTGGCAAGCCGTCTCTAACTCTGTAAGGTACTGGCAATGTTATAACTTCTATAGCATTGACCATTTGCTTGTTATCATCCTTATTCTCCGTTCTAGCAGACTCTTCCAAAGTCTGAAATCGATTAATCACAGCTTTATCTAGAGTTTGTACCTCCTGTAATGTAATTCTATTGTAATGTAATTCTAATGTAATGATTCTAGTGACTTCATGGAATCAAACGATTTTTTTTATGTTCATCAGAAACATGATTCCAAAGACTTTATTCTATCGATTCATGATGACTGTTCCTCCTTAGAAATTATCTGTATGGCATTAAGGTTGCTCTGAAGATGTACTGTTTTATTCATTAGATATTCACATTTATTATCAATATAATTAAATCTGGTTGTCAGCAGACTGAAGTTCTGTTGGTAAATTAGCAGATTCCAAAATAAATAAATAAATAAATAAAAGAATACTTTTGTTTAAGTTCTCATTATCACGTTGCAAAGTCTGTATGTATGAGTCTCATTAATGTCTCATTTTTGATGTTTTTATTAAACCAGCTTTTAAATGACATGAAATGAATTACTATGCTAATTGCCAATATGGTGGAAATTGTATACACCCCAGGATGGTCATCTATATCTCATAAAATTTCATCCATAGTATAAACAGAAGTTTTTTATTTCCTGAATGGTTATATTATCTACATGGCATGAGAGAGACTTAAAAATTTGTAAAGAAACTTTTTTGTATATATGTACTTATGTATGTATGTATGTATGTATGTATGTATGTATGTATGTATGTATGTATCAGTTTAAGGTGTAAAGTTATCAATAATTTACCTCAGATAAGATCCTTGAGAGATTGTTCCAAGTGTCCAGCTGTTCCAGATATAATTAACCAGGTTGGGCAAATTTTGGGTGTAGTAGCGATATTCGGCCAGCAGGTGTCATGCTAAAAGCGGGTCTGGCACGAGCTGACTCAGCTCCTGAATGAGCTGCTGTGAATTAAACACTTAAGCCAGGCAATCCCACCCGTGAGTAATGAGCAGAGAAAACAGGATCACAACAAATGCGGCAGCACATCGAACAGTGGGAAGCACCACCTGGGACTCCTGCAGACAGCTCCGAGGCTGGAGGCGCGCTGGGGCTGGCTGCATGCATGTGCCTGCAAAGGTGGCTGTGTACAAAATGGTGGCAGCGGTGGGTAGGAGCAGTTATTTCAAAAGATGTAGTTGGCAGCAGCCACACTGAATTGTTTTAAAAGTAAAGAAACAGTGCCTTCAATGCCACTACCCACCCACGCAGTTGGTTAGTTTGCGGGTGATGTGTCTGGTGCTCAGCTTTGATCCCTGACCCAGGATGCAGCTGCGCCATACAGCTGTGCTGGTCTGGCGAGTGCCAAAGGCACCTGTTCTGGGAGGCCCGGCTAGCTCAGTGGGTAGAGCATGAGACTCTTCATCTCAGGGTAGTTGGTTTATGCTCCAGGTTGGGTGCCAGATAAAGCAAGAAATCCACGGAGTCTACTTAAAGGGCAAAGTGATTTGTTAAGAAAGGAAAGCTCACGAGACAGAACAGTGGAATTGTTGCAGGGTCCTAGAAAGGTGAGGCATGGTCCCACACTGTTCTTCCTCCTGAGATTGTCCCAGCATCCAAGTCCCACCAGAGAGAGCAAAGAGTGGCCTACCTGTATCTCACGTCTCAAGGGTAGTCCTGAGCCACATCCCAGGGGCAGGTACTTCAAAGTCATAGGTAGGTAAAAAAAAAAACAGTTACCTGCTACATCTCTGGGGCAGTGATTCAGGGCCAAGACCGAACAGCTGTCCACTACAATTACGTGCAAGTGTTCAAGCAGCCTGTTGAACAGTTATTCTAGATTAATTGGATCAGCATGCGGCCTACAGATATAAGAATCAGAATGCTTATAAAAGGGACAGACATAGGTATTAGCCAGGAGATCCATGAAGAGTTTTAAAACCTCCTGTTCTGTGACTCTGATGCCTGTTGTCTGAGTTCGATTCTTAAAGCACAGACAATTAGCATCTTGGCTCTCTTACCTGACTGAATGGGTATGCCTATTTGCATCCCCCTTAGAGGGAAATATAGGTTCTAAAGTGTTATCCAGCAGCTACACTGACCTAGGCATGCCCTGTGCCCACACTCAAATGATACACATATCTTGGTGTGTCTCTAACCAAGCAAGTAAGGGACTTGAATGATGAAAGCCTCAAGTGATTGAAGAAAACAGTTAAAGAAGATATCGGGAGATCTCCCATTCAAATATCAGATCAGTATGAGTAACATAGTAAACATCACCATTCTACCAAAAAACAATCTACAGATTCAGGGCAATCCAGATGAATATTCTTCACAGATCTGGAAAAGGCAATGTTCAGTTTCATATGGAAACACACACACACACACACACACACACACACACACACACACACACACACACAAACACACACCAGGATAGCTAATAAAAGAAATAATTAAGAAAATGCCTTCAAAGCCTGCATACAACACAATCTTTTGGAGGAATTTTCTTAATTGAGGTTCCCTCCTCTCAGATGAATTTAGTTTGTGTCAGGGTAACATAAAACTGTCCAGCACAAGGCATAATACATAGACATGGTGAACCGTAGTGGGTAGCTGTTCCAGCTTTGACTTGGAAGGACTACCCTTAGTGAGGCTTCCAATAACTGTCACGCCTACCTATGGCTTGCACCTGGGGCAAGGCCGAGATGGGAGCCCTTAAGACCAGAGATCTAGATATGTCCGCACTCTTGGTTCCTGGTGATCCTAGATGCTGGAAGACAGACAGTCAGAGTTCTCCAGAGAACCCAGCTGGACTGCACCTCACCTCTCCCAGATCCTGTAATCAAACCCTTTACTGGCAGAAAGTTACCCCAAAATAAACCTCCTTTGTAACTAAGTGGAGTAGCCTTGATAAATACCTACATTAGGGAAGAGACAATACATGCAAGAAAATTCACTTTAAAAATTTCCTCTCTCTCTCTCTCTCTCTCTCTCTCTCTCTCTCTCTCTCTCTCTCTCTCTCTCTCTCAATCTCTCTCTCTCTCTCTCTCTCTCTCTCTCTCTCTCTGTGTGTGTGTGTGTGTGTGTGTGTGTGTGTGTGTGTGTGTACATGGATCTGTGTCCTATGGTGCTCTGGTGAACACCAGACAACAACTTGCAGGAGTCCATTTTCCCATCCATCATGTGCACCCTGGGTTTGAACTCAGGCCCCCGGCTTGGAAGGAGGCACCTCCCTGTTTTCTGACTATGGGGTTCTTAAGATCCCTGGAAGCTCTTAGGTGGGGAACCGCTGGTAGTTTTAAAAGAATGTCATCACCTCACCACTCAGAGGTGCTCTGAACCCAAATAGAGAGGAAGTGTTGAGAGCATTCTCGGGTAGCAAACCACGTGCCAGGCACTGTTGGTCTAGTTCTGAGGGTTAGATCAGGGGTTGGAAACCACAGCTGCTCCCCACATGCAGTAGGCCTTCCCCTGCCTGATTTCCCATGACAGAGTTTAATTATTGAATCCAGCAGAGTGAGAGACTAGCAACTGCAAAGACAGGATTATCACCGAATTCTGCCAACTAAACTAAGAAATACTGTCACCGGATCCCTCAGATACTGCCACGGTGAGGATGATGCCTGACTCAGCCCTAAGTGACTGGGAGGTGTGTAGTATGCCCTGGAATGGATGCCCTGGAGCCGGTGAGGACTCATGTACTGCGTGGAAGGCCGCAGTGTGACAGGGGTTTTCACACATGAGAAACAGAACACGGAAATTCTCACAGCACCAGCTGATTGCGTCTGGCATTAAAAAAAAATTTCTGTTTGTTTTGTTTTTGATTTTTGAGATCTGGTTTCTCTGGGTAACAGCCCTAACTGTCCTGGAACATGTTTAGTAGACGAGGTTAGGCTATAATTCACGGAGATCCACCAGCCTCTGCCTCCCAAATGCTGGGATTAAAGACATGCACCATCAATGCCACCTGGCTGCTTCTGGCATTAAAACTTGATGTTTTCAGATCAGGGTTAATAGTTGAATAAGTGCATCAAGGGATGGAGAATAGCCAATGAACAAATACATCAAAAATAAATGTAAAGTCAGTAGGGGATCCAGTCCAGAGCATTCCCACACTGAGAAAAGAAGTCACCATCCTAGAGCCAGCAAAGGGCCTGAGAAGTAGGAGTGTGTGGAGGATGAGGCTGGACGAGAGCAGACTCTAGAGTAAGAAATGGTTCACTTTGTCAAGGGCCCGTTAGGGACAAGGGAGATTGGTCAGCTTGGTTGTAAATTTGACCCCCGAAACATCCAGGTGGTTATGTGAGGAGGAGGATATATGCCCAGGCTATGTGTAGGTGAGGATGAAGGCACAGACTATGTGTAGATGAGGATTACAAAATGGTATGTGTAGGTGAGTGTGTAAGCCATGGTTATGTAGGTACTGGCTAAGTGTAGGTGAGGACATAGACCCTATTAAGAATGCCATGATGATTTTTTTTACCAATATGTAAACAATTTCCCCACAGACAGCATATGAGAGTAAACAAAGACAATCATTGTGCATTGAAATTATTTAATGACTTTTTGTAGTTTTTCATAATGTGCTTAATTTTGCTGATACAAGCTCATCTGTCTCAGAGTTAGTTGATATGCATGAAGCTACTTTAAGAAAGTTAAGGGGTAGCATAGAGACGACCAATCTGTCCTGAATACCTCATGATCAGCTAGAGGTATGGATCATTCCCTCAAGGGTTAACACAGACTGACATGAGTTGAGAATTTACTTGCAAGGAGTATAAATGGGCCAGCTCTAAGAAAATACTTTTTTGAAAGGTCACACATTTCATGACAAATTTCTGAGTTGAAGCAGTCTCAGTTGTATTCACTCAGAATTATGTTCCCTTAAAATCCCACCTTGCCCCACACAGTGGCTCTTCTTCACTGTCTGGGTGCTGAGCCCACACAAGGCCTGGGAACTAACACAGCTGTCATTTTACCCAAGATCTACTGTCTCCTTACATATTTGTTGTATGTCTATCCAACAGTGGGGAGATGAAGACTAATTCCAATGAAACTTAATGTGAATTACTTCATAGGTGAAGAGCTGATGTACAGAGACGTGTGTGACACTCAATGCTAGATCACTGTCACCAGCATCTGCTGCCTTGGCTAATAGAATAATGGAGGCTTTCCATCAAACAGTGACCACATTAGTCAGCATTAAGCCTCTTAGGAAACAGTCTCCATGTTGCTACTGCTTCTGATAAAAGCCTGCTTGTCTAAAGGGGAAACCGAGGAAATGTGACATTTCCCATAACTACTTCTATGGCAAGAAAGAGACAGAGTGAGCTGAGGTGGAGGCACAGGGTGGTTAGACTCCACAGTTTTTAATGTACTCGGAGACATCTTCGTGTTGACAGTGTCTTGTCCAAGACGACCTATGGAGGAGAAAGAGTGAGACAGGAGGAAATGGTTAGAATTCTGTCCTCTGTCACACACATTCTCAAACCTGTGAGGGAAATAGTGTAACAGTGACACTAATGGAGACTGTGTTCTGGGCCAAGATCTAGTGTGAAACCCAGGCTACAGCTGCACCCAGAAGCTGCTACTGACTGGTGGAGCTGTGTCTACAAGGCTGTTTGATCCTCTCCAAACCCTGGGCAGAGCACAGCATGCTCAATGTCACTGTGACATCATGGGCACAGAACTGTTAACTGGTGATACAAATAGTCTGGGGGCCTGAGAAGGAAGCAGTCATGTGTGGGAATTCTCAGAATCTGGAGAAATTCTCTAAACCTAATGATGGAGTGAAAGGCCCCAGCTATACCCACAGTGCTCAGAATAACACTTGGGTCTTAGAAAGACTCACCACACTTATCAACAGAACCAGCAGTTCCCCCTTCCAGAGTTCCAACATACCATGCTTTCATGCCTTGTGCACTCTTCGCAACCGTCTTTGCACATTGTATAGCTTGAGTAATGTCATCCTGGAGCAAAGCTGAAAGACAGGGGTGGGGAAGGACAAGGACTGTTACAGAAGCCATTTTCAGTTCAGATCCAGCCAGCTTTCTTCTGTGACGCTGAGCAGTGCATGCAGGAAATTATTTTGCAAGTGTCCCTGCATCTGTGATTATTGGAGACAGCCTCTCTTGATTTTATGCAGGTGACATGGTGTAAGTCATTTTATTTCTCATTTAGAAAGTCCCTGGGGGTTTGGGATATACTTGAGTGTAGAGTGTTCTTAGGATTCCAACACTGATAAAAAGTAAAGAACACACTGAAGTCATGAGGGGTCACTGGAGGCTGTGGGACTGTCAGCTTCCATGAGGGAAGTTCCTCTTTGTTCTCACACTGAGAAATAGAACAAGCCAGAACTGTCACCGATGTCTACCAGTGGAATTTATTATAACGTAAAACAGGTGCTGGACAGATGGCTCAGTAGCTAAGAGCTCTGGATGCTCTTCCAAAGGACTTGATTCCAAGCACCCACATTACAGCTCTCAACTATCTGTAACTCCAGTTCCAGATGAAGCCCTCTTCTGGCTTCCACAGGTACAAGGCATGCACATGGTACACAAACCTCCCTGCAGGCAGAACACTCACACACATAATGATAAATTAATACTTTAAGAAAGAAAACACCCAGCACTCGGGAGGCAGAGGCAGGCGGATCTTTGTGAGTTCGAGGCCAGCCTGGGCTACCAAGTGAGTTCCAGGAAAGGCGCAAAGCTACACAGAGAAACCCTGTCTTGAAAAACCAAAAAAAAAAAAAAAAAAAAAAGAAAGAAAACAATGCACAAGCCTTGTGAGAATAAATTTCTTCCTGGAAATTTATAATCGGTAACATGGAAGCAGCCAGGTGCTTTAAGACTCAAGATATAAGAGTGGTATTTTTAACATACAGAGTATTGTTACTATAATTTTATATACTCTTTAAAATGAGAATTCAGGTAACTTCATTACTATTGATGCAGTTTTAAGTAATAACTATATCATGAAGCTGTGCAAGTATAATTTAATTTGTGTAATAAATGTAAAATCTGTTCTTTTTAATGGGAGTACATATGTGGATAATATAAATTTACATGGACCTGCAGCATAGATTTACAGTCTAGAAGAGTATTTTCCCAAGTTTCCAGTTACATCACCTCCCTGAGCACTCAAACTGGGAGTGATGTTCCTCTTTGCTTGTAGTTTCTAATACCTTTCAATGACTGCAGATGGGTGTTCACAATGGATTTAAAGATAGGCTAAGCAGGCTACCAAGAGTGTTCCACCATCTTTTTTCTCCTGAAAAATTTTAACCAACAAATTTAACAAATTTGAATTAATAGTTCACTGTTTAGAGTGTTTGGCAAAAATGTAGCAAGTCTTGGGTTCAATTTCCACACTGGAAAAATAGAACACCATTGACCAATTTAATTCATGCACTAAAAATTACATATTACTTCTCTCACCGGGTGAGCACAAGTTCTCCCATCCCAGACCACAATCCTGATGTGAACCTTGTTTGTTTGTCTTGTTAAAAATAAGTTTCATCTTAAATACACGAATCTGTGTTATTTTGTTAGATCAGATAATTTCAATCTAAGAATTAGATCATTTGGACATGCAAGCTAAGGAGTTTAACAACAGAACTTGATCTTAGTAACTCACTCTAAAACCCCTCCACACAAAAAGCACATTGTAGGCGGAAGTTTCTGTTCCACCAACAACTCCCAAACACCCAGCAGTCGCATCCCAAATTACCACACAGAAGATTATATTCATTATAAATGCTCAGCCATTAGCTCAGGCTTATTACTGACTAGGTCTTATACTTAACTAAATCCATAATTCTTATCTATGTTTAGCCACGTGGCTTGGTACCTTTTCTCAGTTCTGCCTTGGCATCTTGCTTACTCTGTATTCTGCTGGTGACTCCTGACTCTGCCCTTCCTTTTCCCAGAATTCTCCTAATCTGGTTCCCCCACCTATACTTTCTGCCTGGCTACGGGCCAATCAACATTTTATTAAATCAATTCCAGTGACAAATCTTTACAGTGTACATGAGCATTATCCCAAAGCAGTACATCAGTACATACACATAGAAGCCAGTTGGACAAAATGGCAGTTGTTTAGTGGTACCATGTCATATAGATTTTATTATAGTAACATATTCATTTGTATATGTTAGATATCTTCGTAATAAAATTCATTCAGTCATAAATGACCCTATGGCAATTTCCATAACTACTCTTAAGTAAACAGCTAGAATGAAAATCTTCAGGACAAAACAACAGTAAGACCCCTTACAATTAATTAGTATATATTCCAGAAATTTTCATGTTATAAAATGACACCTTGTCAAAAATGTTTATTTTTCTTAATTTCAATTATGTGTCTGTGTATGGGTGAGTGCATGTGAGTATAGGTTAAAAAAAATCCCACAAAGTTGTAATGACACCAGCTCTTTATTTTTAATTTTCTATTAATTTAACAAGTGTGTCTGTGTGTGCTGGTCTGTGCACCAGGGAACCTGCACAGATATGTGTGTGTGTGTATGTAGAAGTCACAGGACACACCAGGAGCTGTTCCCTAGAAGCAGTCCACATTGTTTCTGATGCAGGGTCTGCCATCAGAACTGGCTTACAGATCAGCCTATCTGATTGGCCAGTGAGCCCCATGGATCTGCTGTCTCAGACTCCCCAGTGCTGGTCTTACAAATGCGTGTCACCAAACTCAGCTGTTATGTGGGTGCTGAGGGTCAAACCTTGGCATTGGGGACTTTCTGTCTGAGCTACCTGGCCAGCCTCTGTTTATTTTGTGTATTCATTTAGGATTTTGGAGGTGGAACCAGGGGCCCTTTGATTGATAGGCAGGGCATTCTATCGCCAAGCCATACTCTAATTCTAATGTCTTCCTTGGCTAATGTTGATGTGAATAACAATGATTTTCTAACAGTCCAGTCTCCCCAGGTTCCTCATGCTTCCTTCAGTGATGTCTCCTGCACAGAGTCTCTGCTCTTGCACATGAGAGCAGGTGGGTTGTTGGCTATCCCTCTGAGCCCCACTTGTCTTACCGCTGCAGGGCATCCCACAGTGATTCGGCAATTTCGGCATTTTGCCATCATCACACCAATATTCGCTAGTGATCTGAAATATCCCATAGACGGTGTCTCGGCCTCCAAAGCTCTTTGTAAGCAGTGTGTTTAAGTGACTTTCATGCTGAGCCATACATACCCCTAAAAAGAAAAAGAATATTCATCAATGAGCAGCAACAACAAATGATTTATATCGGAAACCAAAATTAGCTCTTGGATCTGGCTGTATTTCACAAGTGATTTATGTTATAAGTATAACCATATGATTAAATTATAAAATATTCTCCCACTAGTTCATGCTGGGTTTGGCTGTGTTTCCTAGTGTAGTCTCTCGTCTTAAGTGATCCTCCTGATTCTCCCTTTCAAGGAGGTCAAATTGATGTACGCAGTCAGCAAGTGAAAATATTCAAGAGCCCCAAAGAGAATCTCTTTGAGGACAAATCGTTTTTCACTGAGAATAAACCAGATAAGGTCACTTTAAAACACTCAACAGATCGACTGGTCACAGTGGTGCTCTCTTTTATTCCCAGCAGTCCATAAGCAGAGGCCAGAGAGTCTGTGTGGGTTTGAGACGAGCCTGGAGAAATAGCAAGTTCCAGGCCAGTCAGAGCTCTACACTGACACCATGGCCCCTCCTCCCCAAAATAAAATAGCTGTTACTTCACTGCTTTTCCCTCCCTCATCTATTCTGGAGATACCTCTGCCTAAAATAAAAACACAAATAGTGGTTAGGTGGATTTTATAAATTAGTATCAAATACACATGCTAATAAAACATTCCTATTAGAAAAATAAGGATTTCCTCAGAGATATGTTCTTATAACCAATATGAATTTGTATGTTATGTTAGCACTCTTTTTCTTCTCTGTGTCACTGTGGATACAACTTTGGCACAGAACATGCCATCCCTTACTTGGATCTTAGGAGTGTGTACCATCACAAATGGCTGATAAGAATATTGAGAGTGAGAACATTAGAACAGGAAAGGCTATTCTACAAGTACATCCATCCATCCATCCATCCATCCATCCATCCATCCATCCACCCATCCATCCATCCATCCATCCATCCATCCATCCATCCATCCACCCATCCATCCATCCATCCATCCATCCATCCATCCATCCATCCATCCACCCATCCACCCATCCATCCACCCATCCACACATCCATCCATCCATCCATCCATCCATCCACCCACCCACCAATCCATCCATCCATCCACCCATCCACCCATCCACCCATCCATCCACCCATCCACCCATCCATCCATCCATCCACCCATCCACCCATCCACCCATCCACCCATCCACCCATCCATCCATCCATCCACCCATCCACCCATTCACCCATCCATCCACCCATCCACCCATCCATCCATCCACCCATCCATCCATCCATCCATCCATCCATCCATCCATCCACACATCCATCCATCCACCCATCCATCCACCCATCCATCCATCCATCCATCCATCCATCCATCCATCCATCCATCCACCCATCCATCCATCCATCCACCCATCCATCCATCCATCCATCCATCCATCCATCCATCCATCCATCCACCTATCCATCCATCCATCCATCCATCCACCCATCCATCCATCCATTCATCCACCCACACATACATTATCTACTCACTCATTCATGGACAGTTATTGAGTAGTAACCACCTTCATCGAATCTGAAAAGAACACTAGTTACAAGGACATAGATGGTGTAGGCCATGAACAACTTTTCTCATTCACCTCTTCCATTGTGCAAAAAGAAAGACTTTCCCAAAGTGAAGAAGAGTACCAAGTCACTTCATACTCAGTTTCAGAAGACCTCACTTCAACAGCAACTTGGGGGAAATAGGATCCCTTTGCTCTGCATAGGAAGTTCAAAAGGTTTGAAAGTTTATTTTTCCTAAGGGTCCATACCATGGTCAGAGAAGACACATCCCAGTCACCCCAGGCTCTCAGAACTCAAGTTCTGAATGAGTGAGTCCTCCCATCTTTTCTCATCCATTGTGGGCTATTGAGTCTTAAGCAACTGGAAAACCTAGTGACTCTCCATGACCACCTCAGGTCCTATTGCCTTAGCCTGGGAAGATGTCCCCTCCCATGTCCTCACTGCAGTATCTCTGATGGAAAAGATGAATGCTGATGTTTTTAATCAAACCAAGTCAAACACACAGGAATCCTAAAAGCTTATCGATCCCAGCTCCCTCTCTGCTCACTGATAGCTTCCTTGTACCTGTTCTGTAGAGGGTGATTGTATGGAGGGGTCAAGACCAAGAGACTTACAGTGGGCCAGGCTGATTCCCGCGAAGCCATCCAGTCCTTGTGTTTTCATAACTTTGGCTATCTCACATCGCTCAAAGACCTTGGCTTGCACATTGACAGAAAGCAGGAGGAACCCCAGAGAGAGGAGAGCCTTCATGTTGTCTGGGAATCAACTCACCAGCTGCCCAGAGCAGCCAGGCCCCAGTATTTAAGCATCTTCTCCTCCCTTCATCCTCTAGTGATTTGGGAGCTCTACCTTTTGAGCTTAGTGCCAAGCAGTAAATTCTTATTGATCCACAAACTTGAAAAACATTTTTATGTTCTCCCAATGTTTAAACAGAGACGTTCTGTTCTATAGAGAATGATGAAATGATACTGTTTTAAGACTTGGCTCACATAGAACCAGGAGATAGCACTCTTCCTAAAACAGGGAGCTCATTTTATTTTATCTTGAATACGACCAGTATAAAGAAAAAGAAAGTGATCATGTTTTACTGCTTAAAACAAAGTATGACTATACATCAATAGTCTTTTAAAATTAAATTGTTTTGTGTATATACCACTTTGTATTATCTTTTTCACTTAAAATTATCTTGCATAGAACTCCCCACAAAATGAATCTCGTAGTTACAATATGTCTTTGCTTCATCATCTTCCTTTTCTAGATGTTCTTGCTAGTACTATAAATTTTGTATTTTTGCAAACCGATTGTAGGATTTTTTTTTTCTGAGAGAAGGTTTCACGGTGAATCCTGGCTGGTCTGGAAAATGCTTTGTAGACTAGGGTGTCCTTAAACTCTTCTGCCTTCTGAGTGTTGGGATTAAAGACTTGTGCTACCTTTGCTAGCAATGAGAGTTACACTGGCCATGGTGTCCATGCACAGCAATTGAAACCCTAACTAAGACAACCCATAAATCAATATTTTAAGTATTAATAAAACTCATGTGGACAGCTTTCCTAATATCTTTCACAAAAAGTCTTGTTTTTGACTCTGCCAACCTGTTTCCATGTTAGAGCATCAAAGGTCACTCGGACTTTAACAATAAAATTGACCCAAAGCAGCATGCCTAGGATTGGCCTAGGGAGGAAGCTCTCATTTGTATAAAATGCCAACATCACACTCAACTCTATTCATCAAAGAGATTTCCTCTCTGATTGGCCCAAGAGAATGCCAGTTTTGTGTCCAAGTCATTGCTTGAGCCTCCTATTCAAAGTAAGAACAATGCCACTTTTTGTCAGATTAATATTGATTCATTAGTAATACAGACTGAGATGGATTTGAGGAATTCAAAATGACAGAAACCAGGTAAGGTTACTAGATGTCTCCTTTGTGTCCTTCCTAACCCTGTGATCCAGAACTTACGGTTGTTACCTGTACAACTTTGTGCATTTTGTTGACAAAAATCAATTTTTCATTACAGTCATTTGAACAGTTATGAACTTTTCCTTTTTGGGAAGTTGAATAGGCAAATAGTTACTCATCATTCAGAGCTAAACCACTATCAATGATTCAGTGTGACTACTTCAATGGTAAGGGTTGGGTCCAATCTCAAAATTATTTCTCCTGGTGCAGGAGTTAGAAGCAGTAACAATATCTCATTATAATTTTGTTTCATTTGACATAGTGAGCAAGTGTCTTAAAAATAAAACAGCAAGCACACATAATTTTGGGCAGAGATTTTACTCTCCCTTTGTAGAAAATATCCATTTTTGCCACTTTTTTAGGTTATTTACATATCCCAGATAATTTTGTTGTATTATAATGGAAAAGAATGCACAATATGTTCATAATTATTTATTCATCTTGTTTCCAAGGAAAAAGGAATTAATTTTGATGCACATTGTGTGCTTTATATCTATGAAGAGGGATGTTGACTGTGAGTCTGTCAAATATTTGACTGTGACCTCCAGAGTGGAAACCAACTTGAAGGCCAAAGCTTTGCCACAATGCACCATACTCTATAGAATGTACTTGGAATCTGTGTTTGAAGAAGTGCCTCTACGGTTAACTAGTGCTGGGGTTAAAAGCATGTGCCACCACACTTGGCTCTGTTCCCAGTGTGGCCTTGAACTCACAGAGATCCAGATGAATCTCTGCCTCCCATATGCTAGGATATAAGGCTTGTGCTCCCACTGCCTGGCCTCCATCTTTAATACAGTGGCTGACTTTGTCCTCTGATCCTCAGGCAAGCTTTATTGTTAGAGCACAAATAAAACATCACCACACCCATGCGTCTACATAGAAGATCCCTTAGTCAGCACACTAAGGACACAGCTCCTCTACAAACTCTAAAAATTTCTGTATTTGTTGCTGCTCTACCTTAACTCTCCTGGCTTTCAAAATATCTCCAAGCTAATGCACAAATGACTGTCTATTGGTACTCTGCCCCATATTTACAATTTTACTCCTGAGTTTCCTCACTCCACTTGCACTTTTGACACCCAGAGTATTCCCTTCTTCTTCTCTTCATCTTCAATGTTCCATCACTGGATTCCCCTGTATTCAGAGAGCCACAAGTTCAGGAAACTTATTTGTCAAGTCCTGCTCTGTAGGATGACCTATCCTTAACAGGCTTGAGGGCCAGCTGGTCTAAACAAGTGAAAAAGATACTTTTGTTGGGTGTTGGTGGCACACTCCATTAACCCCAGCACTCGGGAGGCAGAGGAAGGTGGATCTCTGTGAGTTCAAGGCTAACCTGGACTACAGAGTGAGTAACAGGAAAGGCACAAGGCTACATAGAGAAACCCTGTCTCAAAAAACCATAAAAAAAAAAAACTTTCTGAGAGCCAACCTGGGTCTGCCTAAGGGCCTTAGCAACAGCAGCTGTAACACGATCTGGAGATGACCTGGACCAATGAGAGCCAGCCATATCAAACCAGATGCATATTCATCAGACCTCCCCCCAAGCTTTGGTAGAGGGTATATAAGGCTTCCTTCTCCTGAATAAACTGAGCTTGTTGTTTTGACATTCTCCCAGAGTCTGTGTTGTTGACTCTGCACCTACTTGGCCCTCTGCACCTACTTGGCCCTCTTCCCCAAAGGGAACAACAATCCTGCTACAGTTATCGACTACATGAACAGTTCTAAAGGCGGGGTGTGGAATTGGGAAGTGATAGCTATGAAATAGAGCCATAGATGAGGAAAAAGACAGAGACACAGGATGGCTGTGGGAGGTTTCTGGGTCAATACTACAAACAGGAGTTTTATTGCTCGCAGCCTGTAAATACACAAAACAAAGAGGAGGGGTGAAAAGACCTCTCCCCTTCAAGGACATCACGGCTCAAGGGACAAAGTACAGTTAACTGTAAACACCTCCTTAGTACTCAAGACATCTGGTGACCACGCCTTATGGCAAAGCTTTGAAGTATAAGACACCTGGTAACCACACAGTTGGCCAAAGCATCCTATTATGCAGCCTTGTGGGGGACTGAAAAACAAGCTCAGACTCCCTGACCTTGAGTCAAGATGAAAACAAGAAATAATCTAGGGTCTCTGTGGGCACCCACATTAAATGAATTCTTGGCTTCTAACCTGCCCTGGTGTCCATGGGCGGCCATGCTTACTGAATCCGGATTTTCTTAGTGTTTCCCATGTTGTAGGGCAAGATTCAGACTACCTTTCCTGGATTCTTATCCTGACAGAGAGGAAATGATAGAGATGGCAGAAAGAGGTAGTGATGTACCTGGGTGGAGAGAGGAAGTAAGATGTCAGGGCACAGAAAGGGATATAAGGCATTAGTATACAAGTAGTAGAGCTCTTGATCTGAGGATTTCCTAGTGGTTAGAACTTGTGGCTGGCTTGTTCTATTCCTCTGATCTTTCACCTTTCAAGATGTGCTGATTCCAGTTAAAGAACTCTAGGAATTAAAAACAGGATGCTGTCAATATGGACCTGTTGCCCCCTTTACTCAGGCTCTACTAGAAAACAGGGCTCTTGAAGCCCTGTCTCCTGGAGATTGAAAACAGATGGCAAGAGCTTACCTGTCAGGAGGGGATTATTTGTTGTGAAAAATTGAATTTGTGGAACAATGTCAAGTTATAGCTGATATAAATCAGGCACAACATATTCCCAGTATTTTGATATGCTTTCCAGAGAAGGCATTTATCGGGAGACAAATCAGCAGTTAAATTTTGATGTGGCAGTGTATTACCTACCAGGTTAGTGCAGATGCCAGGAAGGCCTGGAATAAGCTTCTGTCGTCTGGAAGGCAGACTGAAGATTTAGCAAAGATAAGGCAAGGACCTGATAAACTATTTCAGGATTTTGTTGCTAGGCTAATGCAAACAACAGGCAGGTTAATTGGAGATTTGCAAGCTGGAGTTTTGCTTGTTAAACAGCTCACCTATGGAAATGCCAATGCAGCTTGTCAAACTACTTTGAGACCTTTTAGAATGAAGGGCAACATAACTGATTGTATTCTGCTTTGTTCAGGTATTGGGCCTCATATAATCAGAGGATAGTTATGGATGCTGCATTACAGGGAAAGACAGCCTAGGGTGTTCTCTAACAACAAAGAAATCATGGCCAGTGGTAAGGGAGAGATAGTCAATCTCCTGGAAGTTGATTTAGGTGTGGTCAGATGGGGCACCAGGTCAATTGGTGTCCTGATAAGAGAAAAGGTGTAGGAGTAAATAAGGAACCTGGGTTGTGCCTGAGATGAAAGAGAGATAAGCATTGGGTTTATGAATGTCTATCAAGGAAGGATGCCCAGGGGAATCCTCTGCAGGGAAACAGATGGAGGGGCCAGCCCCAGGCCCTGACAGAGTAGTTTTTGGAGTGATTCTGAAGTCTGTTCCCCCAACAAAGACATTCATTCAGGACCTCAACAGAGCAGTCCCAGGTAGTGCTGGATTAGATCTCAGGTCTTCCATCCATGCAGTTTTAATCCTGAAATGGGGATGTAGACCCTCCCCACTGGGTTTATGGTCCTTTGCTGGAAGGCACTGTAGGGTTATTCCTGGGGGAAAGTAGTACCACCATGCAGGGTGTCTTTGTTGCTCCCAGAGTGATTGATGCTGATTATGTTGGAGAGATTAAGGTGATGACTCACTCACCTAGTGGAGTTTCTGTGGTAAAAACAGGCCAGAGACATTCACAATTCATTTTACTTCCCCAAGAGGAAACAAGAAATCAAGTTAAAAGGGAAAAGAGAGGAGAGTCTGGGTTTGGTTCATCTGATGCATATTGGCTACAAGCCATAAAACCAGAGCACCCAGAACTCACTTTGCTTACCAATGGAAAAATCTTTCCTGGTCTTCTAGACAGTGGTGTGGATGTGTCTGTTGTTACTGCCAGTCCACGGCCTTCCATGTGGCCAAAGACAGAGACCGTTACACAGCTGCAAGGGATTGGTCAGACTCAGAGTTCTGAGAAAAAGTAGCAATGAACGTTCCTGGAAAGATGAGGGCGGCAATGAAGGAACTTTGTGGCCATATATTGTTCCCCACTTGCCTGTAAATTTGTGGGGTTGAGATGTTATGAGCCATATGGGGTTGTATTTATAAAGCCCCAACACAGATGTTGCTAAGCTATGGTGATATTGTGTTCCTCAAAATATTGTGCACCCTAATAACTTACCTGGGTCAGAGAACAGAAAAGCCACTTGATACTTAGGTTAGCCAGTGGTAGCACACGCCTTTAATCTTAGCATTCCAGAGGCAGAAATCCATCTCGGATCTCTGTGAGTTCAAGACCACACTGGAAACAGCCAGGCATGGTGACACAGGCCTTTAATCCCAGGGAGTGGTGGTAGAAAGCAGAAAGATATATAAGGTGTGAGGACCAGGAACTAGAAGCATTTGGCCTGGTTAAGCATTTGGCCTGGTTAAGCATTCAGGCTTTTGAGCAGCAGTTCAGCAGAGACCCATTCTGGCTGAGGACTCAGAGTTCTCCAGTCTGAGGAAACAAGACCAGCTGAGGATCTGGTGAGGTGAGGTATGCTGTGGGATGGACTGTATGTCAAATAAAACACTGATTGGCCAGTGGCCAGGCAGGAAGTAGGTGGGACAAGGAGAGAGGAGAATTTTGGGAAGCGGAAGGCTGAGGCGGAGAGACACTGCAGCCGCCGCCATGACCAGCAGCATGTGAAGATGCCGGTAAGCCACCAGCCACGTGGCAAGGTATAGATTTATGGAAATGGATTAATTTAAGCTATAAGAACAGTTAGCAAGAAGCCTGCCACTGCCATACAGTTTGTAAGTGATATAAGCATCTGAGTGATTACTTTATAAGTGGATTGTGGGACTGCGGGGCTTGGGGAACCTGGAGAGAAGCTCTCCAGCAACAAATGGCGCCCAACGTGACAAGAATCCATTAAAAACTGCTTGGCTTGGTGGCAGGTCCGCTTTCCCGCAAGGGCGGCAGGCGGCCCGCGGCGGCGGCGGCGGCGGCGGCGGCGGCGGCGGCAGCGGCAGCACACGGCGGCCGGCAGCGATCGGCTTCTTAGTCCGAGCTGCTGGCGTCCTAGTCCGGGTAGCAACTTCTAGCCCGGGCCTAGGTCTGTGAGCAGCTTGCCTAAAGCCGGTGCTACAAACAACTCAGACCTGCCCTGCCGAACAGGGACCTGCCTGTAAAGCCAACGCACGTGGTCGGAGCTTAAGGAAGCCAGACCCAAGCCTTGACTCGGCACAAGAGGGAACACGTGGCTGCATTTAAGCTTTAGCCGGCTACGCTTTCTTGTGCGTTCTCTCTTTTCTCTCTCTCTCTCTCTCTCTCTCTCTCTCTCTCTCTCTCTCTCTCTCTGGATTTACACCTGGGACACTAGGTGGCTGCTTTGAAAATCCCCTCGGATTTCTACTGTTCTTCGCAGATTTGGTAAGTCATAATATATCAGATATTTTAAAGGAAACTATCTAAAAGAGAATTTTTTTTCCACATTAAAAAACAAATGGGTTTTATGTGTACATTGGAAGAAAATTGGTTTTTGTTCGAAATTTTAGGCAGTCTGGCAATGGAACAACTATATAATATTAGTATTGGTGGAATTATGCACCTTATCACTATAATAATCCACATTTTAATATTTAAAAAGATAGTCAATTTAAGTGCCAGGATAACAGCTTTAGAAGAACTTGTTAAACCTGTAAAAATTCAGACAGAAGAAATTAACAGTGAAGTTGTTTCAAGTCGGGATCATAAGGTTGCAGAAAGAAAGCCTGTTTTCACACAGTCACCCTTAATTTATCCTGTAACCGTACAGCAGATGCCTGATCAAATGGCTACACAAAATACTTGGGCTCCAATTGAAATGTTGGATTTAAAAAGGTTTAAGGAGGCAATAGTATCTTATGGCATGCATTCCCCATATGTAAAGCAAATGTTAAACACTTGGTCAACATATAATAGGATAGTACCACAGGACTGGCGGGACCTCGCACAAGGTGTTCTGGAACCCAGCCAGAGACTTCAATTTCTGACTTGGTTTAAGGAGGAGGCTAAAAACATAGAAAAACAATGGAGGGATAAAGGAGTACAAGTTTGCCAGGATCAGCTTATGGGCGAAGGCCAATATGCTTCAGCAGAAGCACAATGTTTATATGATGTCCAAACCCTAATTTTATGTCGAACGGCAGCCTTGAATGCATGGGACAAAGTTGAGGAACCAGGAAAAAAATCTGAGTCATTTACAAAGGTGAAGCAAGGCCCAAAAGAGTTTTTTACAGATTTTTTACAAAGACTGGCTTCAGCAGTAAAGAGAACGGTCTCGGATTCAGAAGCTGGTAAGGCAATAATTGAATCTTTGGCCTTTGAGAATGCGAATGCAGCATGCAAAAGAATAATCAGGCCATTAAGGGCAAGATCTGCACCTATGGAAGATTGGATTAGAGAAACAATTAATGTTGAAGCTGATGAGCATGATGATACATGGGTAGGAGAAGTAATTTCAAAAGGTTTGAGGAGTGTTAGATGTTTTAGATGTGGAAAGCAAGGACATTTGAAAAGGGACTGTAGACAGGTCATTCCCAGAAACAATGTTTCTTCAAGGAACAATGGCAGCAGAATGCCCCTTCCTTCTGGAGTATGCAGAAGGTGTGGTAAGGGAAAACACTGGACCAACGAATGTAGATCAACAAAGGACAGACAGGGTAATCCTTTGCCTCAGTCTTCGGGAAACTCCCAGAGGGGCCTCAGGCAGGCCCCCAGTGCAAATCCAGTTCAAACCTTTCCGGCAGCCATAGAGGAAATGCCTGCTCTGGAGAGCGATTAAATAACCAAATGCCTATTGGAATAAATCATGCTGGTCAGAATGATGAAACAGAGAGAATAGAAAATTCAGGAGAAAACATAAAGAAAATTTTTTGGCAAACTTCTATTAATGAACAAAGACCAAAATTAACGATAAAAATAAATGGTGTTTTGTTGTCTGGTCTGGTAGACACAGGTGCGGACGTTACCATAATTGCACCAGAATTTTGGCATCCAACTTGGCCTCTTCAGGAGGTAAACGTTCAACTGTTAGGAATTGGGACATTATCTCAGGTGAAACAGAGTGCAAGATGGCTCGAATGTATAGGTCCAGAAGGACAGAGAGGAAAATTAAAACCATATGTGGCTAACATAACTATGAACCTGTGGGGTCGAGACTTGTTGCAACAATGGAATACTCAGATTAACATCCCTCCAATCTCAGAAACAAATCATAAACTAGCACATGTTACTGAGAGAAATATTAGAAGATATTGTTCTAATGAGTGGTCACCAGCCATCCATATTATACAAGAACAGGGCACAATAACTGATGATCTTCCAAAGACACCAACAGCTCTACCTTTAAAATGGTTAACAGACAAGCCTGTATGGGTCCAGCAATGGCCTTTAACAACAGAGAAACTCCAGGCTTTAGAAGAGCTGGTAGAAGAACAGTTAAATGCTCAGCATATTGAAGAATCAACCAGCCCTTGGAATTCTCCTGTATTTGTTATTAAAAAGAAATCTGGTAAATGGAGAATGGTAACAGACCTTAGAGCAATTAACAAAGTAATTCAGCCAATGGGCTCTCTACAATCTGGGATGCCTTTGCCTACTCTGTTACCAAAAGGATGGCCTCTCATAGTTATTGATTTAAAAGACTGTTTCTTTTCAATACCCTTACAAGAAAAAGACAAAGAAAGATTTGCTTTTACAGTGCCTACTTATAATAATTCTCAACCGGTTAAAAGATTTCAATGGAGGGTCCTCCCACAGGGAATGTTGAATAGCCCAACTCTGTGCCAATATTTTGTACAACAGCCATTGGAAGTGATACGTAAAAAATTTCCTAAATCTATAATTTATCATTATATGGACGATATTTTACTAGCTGACTCAAATGCAGATACTTTAGAAATAATGTTTGAAGAAGTAAAGAAAATTTTGCCTCGCTGGGGATTACAAATTGCTCCTGAAAAGATACAAAGAGGAGATTCTATTAATTATTTAGGATATAAAATAGAGCTACAAAAAATTAGACCCCAAAAGGTGCAAATTAGGAGAGATAGACTACAGACTCTTAATGACTTTCAAAGATTATTTGGAGATATTTCTCATCTACGAACTATTGTTGGGGTAAAAAATGATGAACTGACTAATTTGTTCAAAACCTTAGAAGGTGACAAGGACTTAAATAGTCCAAGAGAATTATCACCTGAAGCTGAGAAAGAATTAGCCTTGGTAGAAAAGAAAGTGCATGAAGGACACGTGAATCGTATTGATCCAAAGCTGGATTGCATTTTGGTTATCTTACCTTCTAGGCGTTCTCCTACTGGAATATTAATGCAGAGGGAAGATATTATATTGGAATGGATATTTTTACCAAATAAACCAAATAAAAAATTAAAAACTTATGTGGAAAAAATCTCTGACTTGATTTACAAAGGAAAAATGAGACTTCGTCAATTAGCAGGCATAGACCCAGCAGAAATTGTCGTACCATTAACTAAGGAGGACATTGAAAAATTATGGACAGAAAGTGAACCTTGGCAAAGAGCTTGCAGTAATTTTTTGGGAGAAATTAACAGCAAATATCCCAAAAGCAATAGAATTGATCTTATAAAGAGAGCTGAATGGATCTTGCCTCGAATTGTACGGCAAAAACCCATATCTGGAGTTCGTACATTTTATACAGATGCCAACAAACAAGGAAAGGCAGGTTACAAATCAGAAAATTTAAGTAAAGTGGTTCAAAGTCCGTATAATTCAGTGCAAAAATCAGAATTGTATGCTATTCTGTTGGTATTAATGGATTTTTCAGAACCTCTCAACATAGTAACTGACTCTCAGTATGCTGAAAGAGTGGTGTTACATATTGAGACTGCAGAATTTATCCCTGATGCTTCAGAATTAACTTCACTATTTATTCAATTACAAGATACAATCAGGAAAAGGAATCATCCTTTATATATAACTCACATTCGATCCCATACTGGTCTGCCAGGCCCTCTAGCACAAGGCAATGAAGAGATTGATAAATTATTGATAGGAAATGTGCTGGAGGCCTCAGAATTTCATAAAAAACATCACGTTAATAGTAAAGGTTTAAAAAAGGATTTTTCCATAACCTGGCAACAAGCCAAAGAAATAATAAAGAAATGTCCTACTTGTTCCTTCTACAATCAGACGCCATTACCAGCAGGATGTAACCCAAAGGGTACTCAGAGAAATGAAATCTGGCAGATGGACGTGTTTCACTTTGCAGAATTTGGAAAATTGAAATATGTACACCACACTATCGATACTTATTCAGGATTTCAATGGGCAACTGCTTTGAGTTCTGAAAAAGCTGATTCTGTAATCACTCATTTGCTAGAAGTTATGGCCATTATGGGTATACCTGCACAAATCAAAACTGACAATGCTCCATCATATGTCTCTGTTAAAATGAAACAGTTTTTTGCTTATTACAATATAAAGCATATTACAGGCATACCACATAATCCTACAGGTCAAGCAGTTATAGAAAGATCAAACAGAACTCTAAAGGATATGCTAAATAAACAGAAATGGGTAACAAAAACCCCCAGAAATAGACTGCATAATGCTCTTCTAACTTTGAATTTTCTGAATGCCAATGAGAAAGGAACAACAGCTGCAGAGAGACATTGGATAATAGAAAAAACTACAGAATTAAATCAGCCTATATACTTTAAGGATGTGCTGACCTCAGAATGGAAACCAGGGTATGTATTACATTGGGGACGTGGTTTTGCTTTTGTTTCTACAGGAGAAGATAAGCTGTGGGTACCATCAAAATTGATAAAGGTTCGATTTGAACAAGAGAGACCTCTTAATTAGAGGAGGTGATAGTTCATCAACCAGCATGAACATCCAATTTAAACTAACTTGTATCGATAAAACATGCCTTTTCATTTCATCAGAAAATAACTTGCCAAAAAGGAACATCCCCAAAATTAGTCTTGGGGAAAGGTTTTTGTTTTTGTCTTTTAGGAGAATGAAGGTTAAGGAATCTGAAGAACACTGGACAAATGAGACAACTGAAGAAAAGGGACAAATCATCTATCCCAAGAAACAGAGTGAAACGGTGTATGGGTATATATTATCTAAAAAAATTTTATGTCTTCCTAAATGTTTGTTTCTGCTTTTCTCTAAAGATTTAACACTATTGGTCTTCTAACAGTCCCAGTTCAATTAAAATTTAAAGCTGACTTTGGAGTTGGAGAATGGCTCTCTCCTTCTTTAAAATCAAGCATGTTGTTAAAAGGTAAATGCAAACTCCCTGTATCATGCCAGAATAAGAGCCATCTTCTGCTATGGTACAGGACAAAAGCAAAATTAATTAATGGACTATTCTATTACTAATCTCAACTCTTTGATTCTATTCTGATTCTTTAAACTTTTCTCAAAGTATAAATTTTATATCAAAATTTACAAGATTAATATATATATATACATTTTAAACTTTGTTAAGATATGAATGGTCACATAGAGTACTAACTAATTCTAGGAAAAAGGCTAGCTGCATATATATGTTTTTGTGTTCGAGTCTCTTATCAGTTTTCTGCAGGAAATCATGGCCAGGCCTAACATCAACTGAAGTCTCCAGAAAGAAGATGGGGCCCCACAACAACAACAATTCCACGTGGACAATAATAATATCATTAAGCTGACAAACATCATCCACAGATCAGCTTTGAACTACAAGGTGCTCAGAGCAAATTTGAGATGACTAGCTGAGATGATCCAGTCTCAAAGACTACTTGAATAAGGACTTGAGATAAACCCTCAACTTTGGCATTATACACAGACTGGATAATGAAGGATATAGTTACCTCTCCTAGAATTTGACAATTAACCTAAAATTTTTCTTTCAGGATAAAGAAAACTTCGCCCATACCCAGCAGGAAGCAATTTTAAGAATACGACGCCCACATTCCCAAAGAGGTGGTGTGGGGCGGGTGGTTTTTTGGTCTTTTAATGGGTTTTGGGTCTGGGATAATTTTCAGTATTTAGGGGGGTTGGTTACAAGTTATTGTCAAGGGTTAGGAAAAAGGCTAAGCAAAGGAGATTAGATTTAAGGTTCTTGTTTAAAAAAAAAAAGAGAAAGAAAGAAAAGAAAAAGACAATTACTAGTTTTAAATACTTTACATTGGATTGAATTGTTTTATATTGTACACAAATTTGAAACTGATATTGTTAGAAAATGCTATATGTATATTTCTAATTGTATTTATTCCATCCATTTAACAATGTAATGCAAATTTCTGATCCTTGAATGTTATTATTATCAACTATTAGGATATAAAGAAATGAAAGCTAGTAGTTAGACATTATTATAGAACTTGTAGTCATATTACATATGTTTTAAAAATTGAGCAGAGATGTTTTAGACAGGTCATCTTCAAACCCTTCAGAGATCTACAGAATATGGCATTTAAAATGTTTTAATAACTTAAAAAATTTTTCTTTTTTGAGACATGTCGGCTCCTGGCAGTACCAATCTACTTTAGAGAAAATATGGGCATTGAAGAAACTGCATATGGAGTCAACTTTCATTCTGGCAAAAGTTAGCCACTGGACAACAAAGTATCCTCGAATCAACAGGACAAAATGGACAGACAGATCACGAAACAAGGGACTACTGATTCTTGCCAAAACAAGTGTGGTTATGGCTTTATCAAAAGGCATCTTCCGAGGCCAGGACAATATGGCCCCATCCCTGAAGTGGCCTTCGCATCCGGAAAAGGTACGGTGCCCTTTTCTTCGAAGGCAGCTTAACAGGCAGAGGGCCGATGGATTCTGTTGTACAATGGAACAGCAGCTGAAAGCTCATGCCTCTCAAAAGTAGACTGGCATTTAATAGAGGGATGTGGAGAAGAAGGGGATGCTGAGATGAAGCCATATATACACAGCCAAGAAGAATGGACAGCTGAATTAAAAAACTGTCAACAATTTCCAGAATTTAAAATCCTGAATCATGACAGGACACTAGTGGAATTCAGGTGTTTCTGGTACGTGGACTGCTCTCACCCAATGTGAGGTTGAACTGTTGACCTTGTGTACATCCTACTTCACAAATGAGTCTGTCAGATACACTAAGCCTATAGGCTGAAGATGATGCCCCAACACTGCGGAGAAACCTCAGGTGACTGCCCAGGCAGCTGGCTGTTTCTGTCAACTCACAAAATTTTTTTGGAAGTTGCTTGCATGCACTTCCTGTTTTTATTTTTGTTAGCTAATTATTCCCTTCTTGGGTCTCTGAGGGAGTTGAAGATTAGTTAGTTATGGTTGAAGATTAGTTAGTTATAGTTGAAAATTAATTAGGATAGAAAGTACATTAGATACATCTTGGGATTACCAAAATAGGATAGATAATGGAATTATTTTCTCTGATTCGTCAAATACCTGTTTAGGTATTTATTACTTGTATATATTGTATATAGTTATTGTACTTTTGTATATAGTTTTTCTTTTGTTAGTCATAACCTTTTGCTTTTTTTCTTTTTATTAAAATAGAAAAGGGGAAATGTGGTGGTAATCTAATTGTATTGAAATATTATTTTGATTTGTACTGAAATATTAATTTGATTGTATGTTAATAAATAAAGTTGTCTGGGGGTCAGAGCTATTAGAGCCATAGCAAGAGTGTGGCGGTGGTGGCACACGCCTTTAATCCCATAAGATCTCTGTGTGTTCAGGGATACAGCCAGCATTGGAGACATATGCCTTTAAGACCTAGGGGGCTGTACATTCAGACAGTGACGAGGCAGTCATGTGTTTGGGTTTACAACCAATGAGAAGGCAGAACAACATACTTTAAAAATACGAACCGAGAGGAAGTAGCTCTCTTTTCGCGAAGCTGGGACAGCAGGAGGAAGGGTGAGATTTTAGCTCTGAGCTCTGACCTCTCGGCTTTCTCTTTTACATTGTTTCTGTGTTTCTTATTTAATAAGACGGTTGGTTACATCAACATCTGGAATGGGTTAATTTAAGCTATAAGAACAGTTAGCAAGAAGCCTGCCACGGCCATACAGTTTGTATGCAATATAAGTCTCTGTGTTTACTTGGTTGGGTCTGAGCAGCTGTGGGACTGGCGGGTGACAAAGATTTGTCCTGACTGTGGGCAAGGCAGAAAAACTCAAGCTACAAATGGCGCCCAATGTGTTGGCAAGAGTTTCCACCTAAAACCTGAGAAAAAAGATTCTAAAACGGAGCTAAAAACAGTTCCTAATTGTCTCTCTCAAATGAGCGGCAGCCTGCCGGTTTGAGTTACTGGCAGGTTCCTGGCGTGTGCGCTTGACCTGCAGTATGGCGGGAATGAGGCCTCTGCAAGTGGCACATTAAGCTGCATGGTGGATTTAGCCTTTGCTAGTACAAAACAAAAAGAGGTTTCTGGGCTACACGCTGCTTTGATAAGAAGCATAGACCCACTATTTCTGAGAGTTGATGGCTCCCAGAGCTGGCGGAAAATGTACCACCGCCATGTTGGGAAGCTGAAGTGGGCGGAGCCAGCAGCCACAGCGCCGTTTCAGGCTTAAAAGGCTGCAGTTTAAAGCAATAGGATCAAGCTAATATAAAAAATAAGCCACATAAAGATGGCTACCACACAGAGAATCTGGATTATGTTCTCTTTGATATTCGTAACTGAAGAGAAACATTTGATTGCAAAAGCTGTTGAGTTATGCCAAAATGTGTATTTTAAAGGTACCTTAACTTCAAAATTTGGATGTAAGGATATGTTGCTTTGGAAAGGAGGCTCTGCTTTTGTTTCTACAGAAAGCCAGAGGCTATGGATTTGTTCCAGATTAAGATACATCAGGTTTGACCAGCCAAGACCACCTGAAAGGTCTCCGATGACACCATGGCCCAGATGATCCAACATCCAGAATCGTTTCAAGGCAACTGGCTCAGACGATACAGTCTCACGGACTACTCCATGATCCTAAAATTATCTTTGTGTCCCCTTAAGATACAGCGCCCCCCTCCAGCAGGAAGTAGTAAGAGAAGCTACGCCCAAATTCCCAAATATACCAAGCTGGCTTTGGAGATGTATAAAAGTTAAAACCTTCCTTTTTAAAAAAAGAAAAGGGGAAGTGCTGTGGGATGGACTGTATGTCAAATAAAACACTGATTGGCCAGTGGCCAGGCAGGAAGTAGGTGGGACAAGGAGAGAGGAGAATTTTGGGAAGCGGAAGGCTGAGGCGGAGAGACACTGCAGCCGCCGCCATGACCAGCAGCATGTGAAGATGCCGGTAAGCCACCAGCCACGTGGCAAGGTATAGATTTATGGAAATGGATTAATTTAAGCTATAAGAACAGTTAGCAAGAAGCCTGCCACTGCCATACAGTTTGTAAGTGATATAAGCGTCTGAGTGATTACTTTATAAGTGGATTGTGGGACTGCGGGGCTTGGGGAACCTGGAGAGAAGCTCTCCAGCAACAGAGGTAGCTGTAGTTTGTTCTGGTTCTCTGATCTTCCAGTTCATGCCAATACCTGGCTCAGGTTTGATTTTATTAATAAGACTCTTTAAGATTCATGCTACATGAATGTTTCAACAAGACTGTTACCTGATCAGGGGTTGGGGAAAACAGCGGCAGCCAAGCATCACCTCTGCTTCCCCAAGAAAGGACTAATAGAGCTGGATTAGGGCATTTTCAGGAAGGGTCATTGGGCAGCCTGTACTCCATGCAGATCCTATAACTTGATGACCTTGTGTGGATGGATCATTGGACCCTTACAGAAGAAAAAAATAATAAATTGCCCAGGAGTTAGTTTAGGAACAGCAAGATAGGGCCATATTGAGCCCTCTAATTCTCCCTGGAATTCTCCTATTTTCCTAATTAAAAAGTCTGTGCCGGGCAGTGGTGGCGCATGCCTTTAATCCCAGCACTCAGGAGGCAGAGCCAGGCAGATCTCTGTGAGTTCGAGGCCAGCCTGGGCCACCAAGTGAGTTCCAGGACAGGCGCAAAGCTACACAGAGAAACCCTGTCTCGAAAAACCAAAAAAAAAAAAAAAAAAAAAAAAAAAAAAAGAAGTCTGGAAAATGGAGATTATTACAAGATTGATTTAAGGAAAATAATGAGACCATGCAACCACTGGGAGCATTGCAGCCTGGATTGCCTTCCCCTGCGGCCATATCAAAGGATACTTATAAAATTATTTTATACTTAAAGGATTGTTTTTATATCATTCCTTTGGCCCCCCCAAGATTGTTAACGTTTTGCATTTGGCATTCCACCAGTTAATTTTAAAAAGCCTATGAAGAAATTTCACTGGATCATTTTGCCTCAGGGAATGGCTAATAGTCCAACATTGTGTCAGAAATGAGTGGCTCAAGCTACCCCAGGTGTTAGAGATCAATTTCTGCAAGTTTATATTATTCAATATATGGATGATATTTTTGCTTGCCAGTGAAAATGAAGGAATTTTTCTTGACACATATGGACACCTTCAGCAGGTTCTTGTTCATGCAGGGTTAGTAATAGCCTCAGAGAAAGTACAAAGACAGTCTCCTTTTAAATATCTAGGACATGTATTATACCCTAAGGAATTAAAGCTTCAACAATTACAAATAAGAAAGGATGGGTTAGGGGGCTGGAGAGATGGCTCAGAGGTTAAGAGCACTGATTTCTCTTCCAGAGGTCCTGAGTTCAATTCCCAGCACCCACATGGTGGCTCACAACCATCTGTAATGAGATCTGGTGCCCTCTCCTGTATACATAATAAATAAATAAATCTTTAAAAAAAAAAGAAAGGATGGGTTAAAATTTTTAAATGATTTTCAAAAGTTATTAGGGGACATCCAATGGCTATTACTTTACTTAAAATTATCTCCCAGTGATTTGGAACACTTAATGATATTTAAAAGGAGATAGTGATTCTAATTCACCCAAACAGTTAATTGAACAAGTAGGCAGGTTCCTTTACAGGTTGAGAATGCTATTCATCATCATTAGGTATGTTGTATTAATTGTGATCAACATTGGCAAGCATATATTGTGCCCACTAAACATACTTCTACCGTAGTATTATGACAAAATGGCCCCTTTTATGTTTACAGCTTCATGTTTTGCCAGTTAAGGTATTAAACTCTTATTATAAATCAGTAACTTATTTAGTACAGAAAAGCTGAATAGAATCTAGACAACATTTTTGTAAAGAACCCAGTGTGATCAGTGTTCCTTTTACTAAACTACAAGTTGATTGGTTATTAAAAAAAAATGAATCTTGGGCAATTGCTTTTTCTCAGTTTTTGGGCCAAATTGATAATCATTTTCCAGCTGATCAATTGTTATAATTTGCCCAAATGCATTTCTTTATATATCCTAAGGTTATGATGAAAAAAGATCCTGTAAGAGATGCTTTGCTGGTTTTGACTGATGGTTCCTCCAATGGGAGGGCTGCTTATGTTATCAATGGTAAAGGTTACATAGTACAAACAATTCCAGCTTTAGCTCAGATAGTCAAATTGAGAGATGTAACTATGGTTTTCCAGGTTTTGGTAAATAGTTCATTTAATTTATATACAGTTAGTCAGTATATTTATAGAGCTCTTCAATTTATAGAAACTAGTAATGGTACTAATAACGGTCAGGTTGGATGCAGTTTCAACAAATTCAAGATGCCATTCATTAAAGAAATTTACACTTTATGGGTCATATTAGAGTTCATTCAAATCTTCCTGGACCTTAGGTTAGTGGTAATGAATCAGCTGATAAATTAACACAGATTATCATCTTCTCCCAGGTAGAATTAGCTCACAGTCATATGCCCTTCATCACCAGAATGACAGAAGTTAAAAAACATTGGCCTTACCAAGGAAGTTGCTCATCAGATCATTAAAAAAATGTGGGATATGTCTGCAGTATTTGCCTGTTCCTCAATTTGTGGAAAATCCTTGAGTCCTTCTTCCTAATCATTTATGGCAAATGGATGTTACTCACGTTGTGGAATTGGGTAAGTTATAATATGTGCATGTGACAATAGATACTTATTCACGATTTTTGATGGCCAGTGCACAATCTGGGGAAGATACTAAGCATATAATTACTCATTGCCTGGAATGTTTCTCCTATATAGGAATAACAAAAGTTATTAAAACTGATAATGGATCTGTACACATTAGTAAATTATTTCAGCAGTTTTTTTCCCAAATGGAAAACAGAACATAAAACAGGCATTCCTTATAATCCTCAAGGACAAGGCATCATTGAGGGAGTCCATAGTAGTCTCAAGATACAGCATCAAAAAATTAACAGGGGTTAGTTGTACCATCAATCACCACATAAGGCAATGAATCATGCCCTCTTCATTTTGAAATTTTGGAATGTGGATGCCCATGAGCAATCTGCCATGGATAGATTTTGGCATGATGGCATGGAGCAACTTTTGCTCAGGGAAAAGGAAAGATCCTTGCTCTGGAATATGGAAAGTTCCTGGACCTGTTTTAATATGGGGTTGAGGGTATGTCTATACTTTTTCACAGGAAGAAAAGGAAGCTCTATGGCTGCCTGAGTCCTTTGGTGTATGGAACAAAGGAATGCTGGCCCTGAAGACACTGTCATTGCTGACTCTCCCCCAGAGGAATAGAGGTGAGATTTGCTGAACCTGTGTTCCTTATCCTCCAGTGTTATATCCTACATTCTTGGGACAGAAGGAATGATTCCTGGCTTCCTGAGAGACCTGCTGCTCAAATTTGCCAGACCTCTGTGAGTCCCAGTGATTCTGAATCTGGCCGAGGAATTCTATCTGTTTGTGACTGGGTGTTTGGCCATTTACCCACAATACATCTTGGGATGTGGAGGTCACCTTTGCCAGTATATTGTTCATCTTCTGATTGTCTAGAGGCAATAGAAGACCTGGAGAACAGTTGCCATGGTTTCACCTCTGTGGGAAAGAGATTCATTATATCAAACACTGTTATAGAGGCAGTATGCTAGATTGGTCAAGCAATCAATTTAGAGAGGCCTCATGAGCAGGAGTTGGAACAAAAGTTTTGCTGCTATTTGGTACCTGGGGACTGGACAGCTCAAATGTATCTTTGGAAGTGGGTGGCAGCAATGCATTGGACTTTAGGAGAGGGAAGAGAAAAGGTTCAGAATTATAGGGTTACTCATACCTCACCCACCAGAAAAGCATTTTCTTGGCCCTTGATTTGGATAGAAGTTGTTGAGAATTGTAATTTAACCAATTGATAAATTGTTAAATTACTGCTAAATTCATATTTCAATTGGATTATTAACCTGTTAATGTTAAGACATTGTTGTAAAAATGAGGCATGATCTGAATGCTTTATTTGAAGTAGTACAATTGTTAAAAATAAGAGCTCATTTGAAATGTCAGTCTAAATTTAACTAGGTGTGTGTAAACCCTCTTCTGTTTACAATGAAAGTGTTTCTTGATGGAAAGAGGTTAGAACTTATCTGAGAGGAATTTGGTATGATGCTAAAAGAGTCCTCAGTTTTGTTTATGAAAAAGTTTCGATTATGAAAATTTATTCATTCATTTTACACACCAAAGATCCCCCTCTTCCCTCCTTCCATCCTCCTAGCATCTGCCTTCCAACCTACCCTGCACTCCCACTCACAAGAAGGCAAGGCCTCCCATGGGAGGCACAGCCAATAAAGGTAAGTCTAAGCCCTTCAAGGAGTCCTTAGTTTTGATGTGGTTGCTTCAGGAGTTTCTTGATTTAAAACAGGCCAAGTTGGATTTTGATGCAGCTAAAATTGCTGTGGACATCCTGCATCATTTAAAAAGGCCATTCTATCTTGATCATCCTCTACTCTTTTACTAGGAGGTATAGCAGCCATAAGGAGCAGGTGTGTTGTTGTGATTATTGAAACTACTTGCAAGCTCTTAGTGGAAAACTGGTTCAGAGCTGCATAGAGTTAAGCTCTGCACTCTCCCTTGCCAGAGGCTGGTAGTCAGAGACAGGTAAGTCTTTCTTGCCCCCTGTCAACCTAAGACAGAGCACACGTGGCAAAAAGTGTGTTTCAAGGACGAGTAAGTCTGAATGGTTGAAGAAGGCAACATAAGACAGGCACAGTCATCTGAGGGGTCTGATGGACACTTTATATTATAATGAATGGGGAATTTGTGGGGGCCCACAAAGACCCTAGCTTGTGGATTGTTTCCATCTTGACTAAACGTCAGAGAGTCTGAGCTTGTTTCTCTCCCATGCAAGGCTGGGTAATAGGATATTGGCCTAGGGTGTGGTCACCAGACAATTTGGATACTAAAGAGGTGTTTACACTTAGCTGTACTCTGTACCCTGAACTGTGATGTCCTTGAAAGGGGTGGTTTTTCTCACCTCCCTTGCCTTTATATTTAAAGGCTTGGGTAGGGGTTGGGGAAGATAGCTCAGAGGTTATGAGCACTGACTGCTCTTCCAGAGGTCCTGATTCAATTTCTAGCACCCACATGGTGGTTCAAAGCCATCTGTCATGAGATCTGGTGCCCTTTCTGTCCTGCAGGCATACATGCAGGCAGTACACTGTATACATAATAAAACTTTAAAAAAATAATGGCTGTAATAAAACTCATGTCTGTGGTATTGACCCAGAATCCTCTTGAAGCTCTCCTGTTTGCCTGTCTTTTTCTTTACCTATGTCTATATTTCATAGCTATCTTTTCAAATTTTACATTACCCCCATCAGAACCATTCAACAGGTCAAGTGGGACTTGACAATTTAAATGTTTTGCTCTTCTTTCCCAGGAAGGACAAGATTCAAAGGAAGAAAGGGACAATCACCCTTTGGAGAGGATGAACTGGACACTCTGGATTTGAGATCAAGGCCCAGCTGCAGGACCACGATGTAGCTCAGTGGCAGAGTACATACTAACACATGTAGATCTCAGCTCTGTGGTGTGGCTTTCTCTTTCAGGCAGAAAATGATCACCATCTTGGTGTAGAGAGTTCACCTGGCAGCCTTGTCATGAGCGGAGTAGACTAGTGTGGACTAGCCAGGCAATGATTTTAGGGCTGTCAGCACTTCTAGTAGGAAAGGAAGAGAGAATCCCGGGACCCTCATCATGGATTCCAGCTATTATTCCCTTCTGTCCTTTCCCAACTGCTAGTGATTCTGGGGGATTTTTGAGTATAATGTAGGTGAGCTGAGTGGGGCAACTCCATAATGCAACTTCCATGATGTGGTCATTCATAGTGGGTGGGAATTTTCAGTGGAGCAGCTAGTTGTTTAGGTTACTTATGAGTCTTTAAGTAATACCATATTTAGATTCTGTAAGTAAACCTACTACACTCCTAGGTTCACTGGGTTGGACTTTGGTGAATTGTTACTTTGATCTATTGTTGGTGTCCTATATGACTAAGTAGACCTTTGTGCATACCCTCTTGTAAAATAGTAAGAAAAACACACCTGTAAAGAGAGATAGGGTGGTTAAAATCATAGTTATAATGTCATAATGTAAATGTGGAGATAAAATAAAAACCTGCATTCTGAGCCCTAAGCCAGGACCGTTCTCAACCTGCCCCTTTGGAGAAACTTGATTTCTGCCTGACATAACTACCTCCAGGTAGGATTCAAAATGACTCCTTTCTATGATAATCATCTCAAGAGGGAGAAATGACATTTTGATGATAATACTTGTGACTTCCAATGAAATGGCCAGTTCTACTCATTTGCTTCTGTTGTCACATACACAGGTCACAGATGTTCCAGTTGGCTGCTCAGTGTTTAAGGTATTGAAAATCAATCAAAAATCACCACATACTTTCCAAAAACTATTAATAGGAAAGACAGGTCAAAGCAAACATTTAGGAAGAAGACCTCAAAAAATAGGAGCACGGGAAATCATTAGAGGGAATAATAGAAATTATATTATAAAATAAAAATGTGAATGCATGAAGAACATATTTACTAGAAGAGCTTAGAGATGTTCTGCATGTGTATGAGGCCCAGGGCATTGTCTAGAAGCCCCTTGGAGTCAGGGGGAAGGCCTTTGCTGCACCCCATGGAATTCCTGTACATATCTCTTTAGAAGAGACAGAAAGGGCCAGTTGATTAGGATCCAGTCCCTATCAAGGCTATCTTGTGTTTCTTTCTGTCTCTCTCCCCTCTATTCTTCTATCTAAATCTCTTATCCATCACTCATCAAGAGTACCCTGGGGTAAAATGTAAGACCCTGTCATCCAGCTGGCCTCACACATCCTTCCCATCTTCTTCATAGTACATACATTTCAAATCCTTTGGGGAAACCAAACATCTCATCTGCAATACTACATGGTCTGGAGTTAGACCCTAATATAGCTATGAACTGAATCGATATTAAATGCCTTGGATATGCTTAAAACAAGAATAAATTAAAAGAGTAAAACTCTTAATCAGTTTCCATAAATAATTTGTTCAAGGATGGAGGGACATCCTTCATGGATCTAGAACAGGGAGACAAGTTTTCCTTCTTAAAGGTAAAACATGTCTTGTGAGTCCCTCACTCCACTCTGCACAGGCTAAGGCTTGAGTGACGTCATTAGAGGGAATCTGAAAGGCCGGAGCGGGAACCACAAGGGCTGCCACAGAATTGTCCAGATTATCCAGCATTGTTCTGCTAGGCCCAGGTTCCATTCTGAACACAGCACACCTTACACCCTTCTGTACCTCAAGTCCCAGGGAATCTGGTGCCCTCTTCTGGCTTCTTAAGGCACTGATGCATGTGGTGATGTGTAGAGGCAAATCATTCATACACATAAAACAATATAGATTAAAAAATAACACTGTAGTTTTTGGTGCTGAAAATAATTAATTTGAAAATAAAACATGATGTTCTTATTTTAGTGCACTTTAAAATGTCTGAAAAAAACTCAGTGTTAGAGAGAGTGAGAGAGATGAATAGAAAAAAAAGGATGACTTCCTGAGGCTTGGAAACCAACCTCCACCTCTCATACCCAAGGAGGCCTGCTCCTAGGACCTTTCCCTTGCCCAAGCTGCTCCCCGGGAACACTGCCCAACTCAGCCCCAGTTGCCAGGCAGCTGGCAGGGCTCCTGCAGGAAGGTTCCCCTTCTCAAAGACCCCCAGCAGACCCTACAATCTACACTCCCTGCCCCCCACCGATCCACCCGAGACCCCCACACTTCCTGAGGCTTGGAAAGCAACCTCCAGCTCTTGTCCAGCTTAGAGAGAGGGATCTCTCATTGGGCCTAAAGAGAGAGCTCTCATTAGACAAAGAGCTGTGATTGTAAGCCATCAGCCCCCCTCTATCTCCCCACCCCATAAAGCTCTACAAGGTAACCATGGCTATGATTCTTTTAATCAGCATGCTCCTCCACTGGCATTGCCACCATGGGCAGTGACCAACCACAAGGAGCAGCTCCATGGCATAAACGACAGTCATTGGACCAAGAGTAACTTCAGGAGACAGGGAATCTGCCAGCCCTCATTAGACCAAGAGTGGCTTTCTGAGAAATAAAATCTGCCATTTCTCATTGGACCAAAAGAGGCTTCCTGAACCAAAGAATCTGTCAGCTGTGACTGGACCAAGAGTCTTGATAAGACCAAGAATGAATCACAGAATCAACTAGCTTGGGTTGACCCGAGAGCAGCTCCCTGAGACAGAGAAGTTGCCTGCCCCAATTAGACCAAGAGCTGAGATTAGACCCAGAAGGTCCCCCTGAGATACAAACACAACAATCACAGAGTGGACCAACAGCAACTCCCTTAGACACAGGCACCTCTGATTATTATTAGACAAGGAGATGTGGAGATGTCAAGGCAGAAGTACATGCAACAACATAAAGAGCAATACAGCATCACCAAAACCTAGCCCTCCTCCAACAGCAAGACCTGAACATCACAAGGTAGAAGAAGCAGAAGAAAACGACCTTAAGAATAGCATCATGGCCGGGCGGTGGTGGCGCATGCCTTTAATCCCAGCACTCGGGAGGCAGAGCCAGGCGGATCTCTGTGAGTTCGAGGCCAGCCTGGGCTACCAAGTGAGCTCCAGGAAAGGCGCAAAGCTACACAGAGAAACCCTGTCTCGAAAAACCAAAAAAAAAAAAAAAAAAAAAAAAAAAAAAAAGAATAGCATCATGAAGATGCTAGAGGCCTTTCAAGAAAAAATGAAAAATGGAATTGAGGAAAAGATGAACAAAAAAGTGGAGAAAATCAATAAAGAAATTGAGAAAAAGTCAAACAAACAATGGGAAGAAATCTATAAAGAAATAGAGGAAAAGACAAATAAAAATTTGGAAGGAAGTAATCAATCCCTTAAAGAAAACCATGAAAAGCAATGAAACGTGTGAGAGAAACAGGTCAAGACCTGAAAAGGGAAATAGAAACAATGAAGAAGACACAAAGAGACGGAATTCTGGAAATAGAAAATCTGAGTTAACGAACAGGAAACACAGATGCAAGCATAACCAACAGAATACAAGAGATGGAAGAGAGGGTCTCTGGTGTAGAGGATACAATAGAGGAAATGGATTCATCAGTCAAAGAAAATACCAAAGCCAAGTCATAACACAAAATGTCCAGGAAATCTGGGACACCATGAAAAGACCAAATCTAAGAATAATAGATATAGAGTAAGGAGAAGAATACCAACTCACAGGCACAGAAAATATATTCAGTAAGATCATAGAAGAAAACTTCCCCAACTTAAAGAAGGAAATACCTATGAAGATACAAGAAGCCTATAGAACACCATATAGACTAGACCCAAAAAAAGTACCCTTACCACATAATAAATAAACAAATAAACCTACAGAATAACAAAAATATTAAGAGCAGCAAAAAAAAAAAGGCCAAGTGTCTATTGAAGGCAAACCCATCAGAATAACACCCAATTTCTCAATAGAGACTTTGAAAGCCAGAGGGATGTGGACAGATGTAATGCAGACACTAAGAGACCATGGATGCCAGCTTAGACTAATATACCCAGCAAAACTCTCAATCATCATAGACGGAGTGAACAAGACATTTCAAGACAAAACCAGATTTAACAATACTTATCCACAAATCCAGCCCTACAGAAATCTCTAGATGGAAAATTCCCATCTAAGGAAGTCAGATACACCCACAAAAACACAGGCAATAGATAACCCCACAGCAGTAAACCCCAAAGAAGAGAAGTACACACACACTACCACCAAAAGATAACAGGAATAAACAGTCACTGGTCATTAATATCCCTTAATATCAATGGACTTAATTCACCTATAAAAAGACACAGGCTAACAGAATGGATACAAAAGCAGGACCTATCATTCTGCTACATACAAGAAACACACCTCAAATTCAAAGATAGACACTGCCTAAGAATAAAAGGCTGGGAAAAGTCTTTCCAATCAAATCGTCTTAAGAAGCAAGCTGGTGTAGCTATTCTAATAGCCAGCAAAATAGACTTCAAACTAAAAATCCATCAAAAGAGATCAAGAAAAACATTACATACTCATCACAGGAAAGATCCACCAAGATAAAGTTTCAATTCTGAACATTTATGCCCCAAACACAAGAGCACCCACATATGTAAAAGAAACATTACTAAAGCTGAAATCACATATAAAACCCCACATATTCATAGTGGGAGACTTCAACACCCACTCTCACCACTGGACAGATCTGTGAAATTTGACAGAGAAATAAAGGACTTAACTGATGTTATGACTCAAATGGACTTAATTGATATCTACAGAACAATCCATCCTAACAAAAAAGAATATACCTTCTTCTCAGCACCCCATAAAACCTTCTCTAAAATCAACCACATACTTGTCCACAAAGCAAATCTCAACAGATACAAAAAATTTGGAATAACCTCCTGTGTTCTATCATACCACTATGGTTTAAAGTTAGATTTCAACAACAACAAAAATTACAGAAAGCTTACAATCTCATGAAAACTTAACAATGCTCACATGAATCACCAATGGGTCAAGGAGAAAAATAAAGAAAGAAATTGAAGACTTCCTAAAGATCAATGAAAATGAATATACCACATACCCAAATTTATGGGACACTATGAAAGCAGTGCTAAGAGGAAAATTTATAGCCACATAAAGAAGTTGGAGAAATCTCACACTAGTGACTTAACAGTACACCTGAAAGCTCTAGAACAAGAAGAAGCAAAGTCACCCTGGAGGAAGAGATGCCAGGAAATAATCAAATTGAGAGCTGAAATCAATAAAATAGAAACAATACAAAAAAATCTATGAAACAAAGAGCTGGTTCTTTGTGAAAATCAGCAAGATAGACAAGCCCCTATCAAAACTAACCAAAAGGTAGAGAGAGAGAGAGAGAGAGAGAGAGAGAGAGAGAGAGAGAGAGAGAGAGAGAGAATTCAAATTAACAAAATCACAAATGAAAAGGGAGATATAACAACTAACATTGAGGAAATCCAGAGAATCATCATCAGGTCATACTTCAAAAATCTCTACTCCACACAACTGGAAAATCTAAAAGAAATGGATAATTTTCTGGATAGGTACCACATACCTAAGTTAAATCAAGACCAGATAAACTATTTAAATAGACCAATAACCCCTAAGGAAATAGAAACAGTCATTAAAAATCTCCCAACCAAAAAAGCCCAGAACCAGATGGTTTCAACATAGCATTCTACCAGATGTTCAAAGAAGAGATAATACCAATACTATTTAAATTGTTCCACACAATAGAAATAGAAGCAACATTACCAAACTTCTTCTATGAGGCTACAATTACCCTGATTCCCAAGCCTTCTCGGCCTCCTCAAGGAACAGGTGCCTGAGGTCTCCAGGGTGACAGTTAACCAAATCCTTCTTCACCCACACATCCTGTTTTTGGGACCCCCACCTACTCCTGACTTCCTCCCCACATCACCCCATGTCTTCAGGATGAGGCCAGACTTGATCTGGTGCCCATATACCCAAGGAATCTGGCATGTTTAGGTGGAAGCCCCATCTTGGCCCCACCTCTCTCTGTCCCCAGATCCTGCCCCTGAGAATGTCCACCCAGCAGCAGTTCAACCTCTAGAGGGTACTTAAGGTCTGGCCCACAGACTTCCCCTTGTGGTTCCCCTCATGGCTTCTCTTGTTTCCTGGGACCACCCAGGAATGTTTTCCTCAGATTAACCCTGGACTTATGAATTTGGCTTGATATGATTTACTATATCAGTGGAAAGGCTTAATATCAGGGTACAGAAACTTCTCATCCATGCCCTATGCCAAGACAATGAGTTGAGGTATGAACTAGGCACACATCATCCTTGTCCTCACAGCAGCTGTAGGAAGATCATCATACTGACTAGAACACAATTTATGGGTGTGGTGAGCTCTATGGACAGAGTTGCAGCATTTATGTGAGACAATCCCGATAATAATCCTGTGAGGGAGGTCCCACCCAAGCCTTAGATTATAAATTGGTGTTAGCCAATTTAGAGACATTGAGAGAGTGGGACAGGATGGGAACCAAACCATGTGCTGGGATGGTCTAGAAGCAAGAGAAGACTGAGGAAGTTGTGTCAAGCAGTTCGGGGGTTTCTGGGAAAAAAAGGCAGTCGGAGAATCCAGGACCAGAAAGTGATGATCCCAACTGCAGTGGGACTTAGAACCTAATCCCAGATATAGTGGTGACTGTTCATGAATATCAAACTGCAGGTCTGGGCCATAGAATGTTTACCTAGTGTGCTCAAGGCCTCAGATTAGATCCTTAACCATCATCAAACCAGGGATGGTGGAGCATGACTGTTGTCTGAGCACTCAAGAGGAAGAGGCAGGAGAACCAGAGTTCAAGGTCATCCTTGGATATGTCTCAGCTGCCTGAGACCCTGTGTCCCTCTGCATTCTCCCGTTAAAAAACTGGGGCTGGGATGATGGTTCAGCAGGTAACATGCCTTCTGTACAAACATGGAGGACCAAACTCCACCCAGAACCCATGTGCAATGCCATGTGGTGTGGTAGCCTGCCTGGAATTCCCGCACATGGGGTGTGGAGACAGGCCTTCCCTAGAGCAAACTGACTAGACAGACAAAACAAAATAGTGATTTTTGTGTTTCTGTGCCCATAGCATAAGTTATGGTTGCTTGCATTAACATGCATGGGTGGATGTTGCTCACTTGAGCAATTGCAATTACCAATGGCTTCACCACTGAGGAATGCAACTCCTCTCCTCCTTTCCCCTCCCCAGCAGCCATTAACTGCCTATTGCTCCTCTGGGAGAGATGGGGCCTCACACATGCCTCCCTCACCCAGAATGAAATGCTCATGGGTCCATTCTTGAGCAGGAAGATCTGGCTGCTGAGAATTTATGGGTGCAGCAGCCATGTTGTGTCCAGAAGGCCAAATTTCATAGCTCCCATGCCCTTCCCATCCTCTTCATAGTACATACACTTCCAATGCTTGTGGGACACCAAATATCTCATCTGCAATACAACATGGTCTGGAGTTAGACCCTGATATAGCTATGAACTGAATCGATATTAAATGCCTTGGATATGCTTAAAACAAGAATAAATTAAAAGAGTAAGACTCTCGATCAGTTGCCATAAAAAGTTTGTTCAAGGATGGAGGGACACCCTGCATGGATCTACAACAGGGGGACAAGTTCTCCTTCTTAAAGGTAAAACATGTCTTGTGAGTCCCTCACTCCACTCTGCACAGGCTAAGGCTTGAGTGACGTCATTAGAGGGAAGCTGAAAGGCAGGAGCGGGAACCACAAGGGCTGCCCCAGAATTGTCCAGATTATCCAGCATTGTTCTGCTAGGCCCAGGTTCCATTCTGAACACAGCACAGCTTACCCCCTTCTGTACCTCGAGTTCCAGGGGATCTGGTGCCCTCTTCTGGCTTTTTAGGGCACTGATGCAGGTGGTGACGTGTGGAGGGAAAAGATCCACATATATGAAACAAAATTGAAAAACAAAAACAAAATGCTGTAGTTTTTGGAGCTGAACATAAAGAATTTTAAAACAAAAATAAACTATTTTAATATAAATATTTAAAATAAAGTATGCTGTTTCTAGTGCCCCTTAAACTGTCTCAATAGAATAGTGTAGAGAGAGAGAGGGGGACAAATAGAAAGGAAGTGATGGCATCTAAATGCTAGAACAACACACTGGTATCTGGCTGTCACTGTAGCAATGTCTTCATGTCTACATGAAGTGTGTAGATGAGGGAGTAAGCAATGGCTGTGTGTGGGTGCGGATGTAGGCACATGCTATGTGCCGGTGAGGATGTAGGTGCTCGTTAAGCTTAGGTGATGGATATAGACCCTATCAACAGTGTCATGTTGTTTTTCCCAATATATAAACAATTTACCCCAGAACACCATATGAGAGTAAACACACACAAGCTTTGTGCATTGAAATCATGTAATGGCTATTTGTGGTTTTTCACAATGTGCTTGGTTTTGCTGATACAAGCTCATCTGTCTCAGAGTTAGTTGATATGCATGGAGCTACTTTAAGAAAGTTAAGCGTTAGCACAGTCACTAACCTGTTCTGAATACTTCGTGGTCAACTAGAGGCCTGGGGAACATTCTCTCAAGGGTTAACAAAGACTGACACATGAGTTGAGAATTTACCTTTTTTTTTTTTTTTTGATTTATTTATTTATTATGCACAGTGTTCTGCCTACATATATGCTTGCAGGCCAGAAGAGGGCACCAGATCTCATAGTCACCGTGTGCTTGCTGGGAATTGAACTCAGGACCTCTGGAAGAGCAGCCAGGACCTCTTAACCACTGACAGCCAGGACCTCTTAACCTCTTAACCACTGAGCCATCTCTCCAGCCCGAGAATTTACTTTTTATGCAGTGTAAAAGGGCCCGCTCTAAGAAGATATTACCTGAAAGGTCACATGCTGTAGGATGTCCTGTATGTTGTGAATATATGTGGCTGTGATTGATTGATAAATAAAACACTGATTGTACAGTAGCCAGGCAGGAAGTATAGGTGGGACTAGCAGAGAGAAAAATTGGGGGAAGAGTAAGGCAGAGTGGAGGAGATGCTGCCAGCTGCCACAATGAGGAGCAAGATGTAAAGTACCGGCAAGCCACAGAGTATAGATTAGTAAAAATGTGTTAATTTAAGATAAAAGAAGTAGATAACAAAAAGCCTACCACGGCCGTACAGTTTGTAAACAATATAAGTCTCTGTGTGTTTACTTGGTTGGGTCTGAGCGGCTGCAGAATCGGCAGGTGAGAGAGATTTGTCCTGACCGTGGGCCAGGCAGGACTAGAGAAATCTTCGGCTACAGTCACATGTTTCATGACAAGTTTCTGAGTTGAGAAGTCTCACTCTATCCACTCAGAATCTTGTTCTAACCATAAATCCTGAAAAACCCACCTTGCCCCACACAGTGGCTCTTCTTCACTGTCTAGGTGCTGAGCCCACACAAGGCCTGGGGGCTCACACAGCTGCCATTTTACCCAAGATCTACTGTCTCCTTACATATCTGCTGTATGTCTATCCAACAGTGGGGAGATGGAGACTAATTCCGATGAAACTTAATGTGAATTACTTCATAGGTCAAGAGCTGATGTACAGAGACGTGTGTGACACTCAATGCTAGATCACTGTCACCAGCATCTGCCCCATTGGCTAACTGAAAAATGGAGGCTTTCCATAAAACAGTGTACACATTAGTCAGCATTAAGCCTCTTGGGAAACAGTCTCCATGTTGCTCCTGTTTCTGATAAAAGACTGCTTGTCTAAAGGGGAAACCGAGGAAATGTGACCTTTCCCATAACTACTTCTATGGCGACAAAGAGACAGAGTGAGCTGAGGTGGAGGCACACAGCGGTTAGACTCCACAGTTGCCAATGTACTCGGAGACATCTTTGTGTTGACAGTGTCTTGTCCAAGCTGACCTGTGGAGGAGAGTGAGACGGGGTGAAATGGTTAGAATTGTGTCCTCTGTCACACACATTCTCAAACCTGTGAGGGAAATAGTGTAACAGTGACACCAATGGAGTTTGTGTTCTGGGCCAAGATCTAGTGTGAAACCCAGGCTACAGCTGCACCCAGAAGCTGCTACTGACTGGCGGAGCTGTGTCTACAAGGCTGTTTGATCCTCTCCAAACCCTGGGCAGAGCACAGCATGCTCAATGTCACTGTGACATCATGGGCACAGAACTGTTAACTGGTGATACAAATAGTCTGGGGGCCTGAGAAGGAAGCAGTCATGTGTGGGAATTCTCAGAATCTGGAGCAATTCTCTAAACCTAATGATGGAGTGAAAGGCCCCAGCTGTAGCCACAGTGCTCAGAATAACACTTGGGTCTTAGAAAGACTCACCACACTTATCAACAGAACCAGCAGTTCCCTCTCCCAGAGTTCCAACATACCATGCTCTAATGCCTTGTGGATCCCTCACAACCCTCTTTGCACATTGCATGGCTGGAGTGATGTCATCCTGGAGCAAAGCTGAAAGACAGGAATGAGGAAGGACAAGGACTGTTACAGAAGCCATTTTCAGTTCAGATCCAGCCAGCTTTCTTCTGTGATGCTGAGCAACATACAAAAAATTATTTTGAAAGTGTCCCTGCATCTGTGATTATTGGAGACAGCCTTTCTTGATTCTATGCAGGTGACATGGTATAATTCATTTTATTTCTCATTTATAAAGTCCCTAGGGGGTTGGGATATACTTGAGTGTAGAGTGTTCTTAGCATTCCAGCACAGATTAAATAGTAAAGAACACATTGAAGTCATGAGGGGTCACTGGAGGCTATGGGGCTGTCAGCTAAAATGAGGGAAGTTCCACTTTGTTATCTCACTGGGAAATAGAACATTCTGGGACTGTCACCTGGGTCTTCCAGTGGAATTTATCCTAAAGAAAATCAGGAACTTCACAGATAGCTCAGTGTCTAAGAGCACTGGATGCTCTCCCAGAGGACACATGGCAGCTCTCAACTATCGATATCTCCAGTTACAAGATGAAGCCCTCTTCTGAATCAACAGATACTAGTCATACAAGTCCAATATGCAGGCAAAACACCCACACACAGAAAGATAAATCAATACTTGAAAGAAAACAATGCACAAGCCTTGTAGGAATAAAGGTCTTTGAATAGTTCATAATCAGTAAAATGGAAGCACCCAGGTGCTTTAAGACTCAAGAATTGTATTTTCAAGATACAGAGTATTGCTACAGCAATTATATTCATTCTTTAAAATGATAATTCAGGTCATTATTTGTTGCTATGAATAATGTTTTAAATAATAACTATATCATGAATCTGTGTAAGTATAATTTAATTTGTGTAAAAATGTAAAATCTGTATATGTTGTAAAGTGAGTATGTATGTGAATGATATAACTTTACATGAACCTACAGCATAGATTCATAGTCTAGAAGAATATATTCCAAAGGTTTCAAGTTACATCAACTCTCTGAGCACTCAAAGTGGGAGTGATGTTCCTCTTTGCTTGTAGTTTCTAATACCTTTCAATGACTGCAGATGGGTCAATGGTTTTAAACACAATGTTTTGTTTTTTGTTTTTGTTTTTGTTTTTTTAAAAGATTTATTTATTTATATGTATACAGCATGTATGACTGCAGGCCAGAAGAGGGCACCAGATCTCATTACAGATGGTTGTGAGCCACCATGTGGTTGCTGGGAATTGAACTCAGGACCTCTGGAAGAGCAGTCAGTGCTTTTAACCTCTGAGGCATCTCTCCAGCCCCAAACACAATGTTTTTAAAGATAGGCTAAGCGGCTAAACAGAGTGTTCCATCATCTTTGTTCTCCTGAAAAAATTTCATCACCAAATTTAACATTTAGGAGTTAATACTTCACTGTTTAGAGTGCTTGACTAAAATGTAGCAAGTCTTGTGTTCAATTCCAACACTGGAAAAAATAGAACAACACTGATCAATTTAATGCATGCATTAAAAATTATATATTGTTCCCATCATGGCATGTGTTCAAGTCCTACCATCCCAGGCTTCAATCCTGAAATGAACCTTATTTGTTCCTTGTTAAATAAGTTTCATCTTAAATACATAAATCTATGTTATTTTGTTAGATGAGATGACGACTGAGGAATATTCCTTCACACTGTGTGAATATATGTCACTGTGATTGGTAATAAAGAAGCTGCCTGGCCAATAGCTAGACAGGATAAGGGTTAGGTGGGAGAACCAGACTAAGGATGCTGGGAAGAAGAAGGGCAGCGTCAGAGGAGTTTCCAGTCAGACACAGATAGGAAACAGGAGGTTCAAGATGAAAGAGAGGTAATGCCACATGGCAGAATGTAGACTTATGGAAAGAGTTGTTTAAGTTGTAAGGGTTAACTGGTAACAAGCCTGAGGCACTCACTGGCTGAGCATTTATAATTAATATTAAGTCTCTGTGCATTTATTGTGGGGCTGGTGGTCCCAACAGAAACTATGCCTACAAATGTCCATCTAAGAATTAGATTTATTGAACTTTGTGGTATTGTGTTCCCCCAAATATTGTGCATGCTAATAAACTTATCTGGGGTCAGAGACAGAGCAGCCACAATATTAAACATAAAGGATAGGCAATGGTAGCACACGCCTTAAATCCTAGCATTCCAGAGGCAGAAATCCATGTGTTCAAGGATACCAACAGGCATGGTGACTCATCACGCCTTTAATCCCAGAAAGCAAGCCTTTATCCCAGGTAGAAAGCAGAAAGGTATATAAGGTGTAAGGACCAGAAACTAGAAGCATTTGGCTGGTTAAGCATTTGGCCTGGTTAAGCTTCAGGCTTTCAAGCAGCAATTCAGCTGAGAGCCATTGGGATGAGGACACAGAATCTTCCAGTCTGAGGAAGCAAGACCAGCTGAGAAGTTGGCCAGGTGAGGTTAGCTGTGGTTTGTTCTGTCTCTCTGACCATCCAGCATTTCACCCCAATAACTGGCCTCAGGTTTGATTTTATTAATAAGACATCCTAAGATTCCTGCTACAGAACATACATACTAAAGAGTTTACAAACAAAATTTAATACTAGTAATTCACTCTAAAATCTCTCAACACATACATTACATCAATACATACACATAGAAGTCAGTTGGACAAAATGCTAGTGACTTAGTGGTACACTGTCATGTGGTATTTATTATAGTAATATCTTCATTTGTATATGTTAGAAATATTTATGATAAAATTCATTCAGTTAAAAATGACTCTACACCAATATTCCTAACAATCCCTATTTAAATGACTAGAATGGAAATCTTCAGGACAAATCACCAATAAGCCACTTATAATTCTCTAGTAGATTATTCCAGAAACTTTCTTCATTTTTTGTTACTTTTATTTATTTATTTATTTATTTATTTATTTATTTATTTATTTATTTATTTATTTATTTATTTTTTGAGACAAAGTTTCTATGGGTATCCCTGACTGTCCTGGGATCTTGCTATGTAGGCCAGGCTGCACTTGAACTTGGAGACCTGCCTGCCTCTGCCTCTGGAGTGCTGGGATTAAAAGTGTGTATCATCACTGCCTAGTCAAAGATCTCTTTAATTTCATTATATGTATATGACTGTTTGCCTGCAAGTATGTCTGGTCATTACATGCATACCTGGAACCCACAGAGGCCAGGAAAGAATGCCACATTTCTTTGAACTGGAGTTATAGATGATTATAAGTGGCCATGTGGCTGCTGGGAACTGAAACCAGGGCCTCTGCAAGAGCATCATGTGCTTTTAACTACTGAGCCATCTCTCCAGCTCCCAGAAACACTGGAACTGGCTTACAGATTAGTCTATCTGATTGGCCAGTGAGCCCCATGGATCTGCCTGTCTCTGACTCCCCAGTGCTCGACCTACAAATGCATGTCAGCAAACTCAGATTTTATGTGGGTGCTGAGGGTCAACCCTTAGGAGACTCTTCTGTCTGAGCTACCTGGCCAGCCTCTGTTTATATTGACTATTCATTCAGTGATTTTGGAGGTGCAATCAAGGGTCCTCTGATTGGTAGGCAGGGCATTCTATCACCAAGCTATGCCCTAATCCTAATGTCTTCCTTGGCTAACTCTGATGTGAATAACAATGACTTTCTATCAGTCCAGACAGTCTCCCCAGGTTCCTCATGCTTCCTTCAGTGATGCCTCCTGCACAGAATCTCAGCTCTTGCACATAAGAGCAGGGGTTGTTGCTATCCCTCTAACCAGCCTTGTCTTACCACTGCAGGGGATCCCACAGGCATTCACTGCTCTCAGGGTTTTGTCATCATTACACCAGTATCGGCTATTGATTTGAAATATCCCATAGTCGGTGCTTTGGTCCCCAGGGTTGTAGTTTGTAGTTTGTGTGTTATAATTGCTTCCATGCTGAGCCAAACACACCCCTAAAAAGACAAAGTATATCCATCAATATGCAGTAGCAGCAATGATTTATATTGGATACCAAAATAGCTCCTTGAGTTGGCTGTATTTTACAGGTGATTTACTTTATAAGCACAATAATACGACTACATTTTAAAATATTCTATCACTAATTCAGGTCAGGTCTGGCTGTGTTGCTCATTGTAGTCCCTGGTCTCAAGTGATTCTCCTCCCTCTGTCTTTCAAGTAGGTGGAATTGATCTACCCAGTCAGCAAGTGATTTTCAATTGCCCCAAAGAGAATCCCTTTGAGAACAAATCAACTTGTACCAAGAATAAACAAGAATAGGGTTATCCACAGTTAAAACGAAGTGCTAGGTACTTCCTTTTCCTTTGGAAGCATCCATGTTGTAAGAAACATCTCTTCTCTCCCCACCATGGCATGTGCCCCTCCCCTCAACAGGTGTCCTTTCAAAAGGGGACATCATCTGGAAAAAAATGTCCCTTAGCCAGATGTGTTCATGGCTCAGATTAGACCAGATAGTGTGAATCTGCTCACATCAACTTGTGCAAAAACAACAGGCAGCCCTATACTGTTGGGAATTACCAGTTATCAGACCTTGTTGGATATTGGCAGAGACATAGACCAAACTCCCAGAGTTGGTGGGATCCACCTTTCTGGCCAGGATGTCTTTAGAAATGTGTGTTGAGAGTTCCTACATTTTCACCAACCAAAACCTTGGCCTTTTGTACCACAGAATGAACACCACTTCAAAGTGAAATGCCCTCTGTTCTGCCTTGGCTGACCGCCTCAGTCTGCCCACCTTGGGTGAGGTCTAAAGGTCATTGTATTGAAGGAGTCCCTGAACTGCCTTAGGTGGTGGGAGACAAGGTTGGAGGTTACAAGAAGACCAAGGAGGCTGCTTTGATGCTTAAGGAACATAAGGCCTGGGATGACATCCCCAAGGTCTCTGTCTCTCTGCAAATGAGAGCTGGCAAGGGGCAAATCAAGAATCTGACCTCTGTGGTGGTTTGAAAGAAAATGGCCCCCAAAGGGAGTCACACTATTAGGAAGTGTTGCCTTGTTGGAGGAAGTGGGTCACTATGGGATGGGCTTTGAGGTCTCTTTTTCTGAAGTGTCCCTCAGTGTGACAGCCAGTTGACTTCCTGTTGTCTGCAAGATGTAGGACTCTGAGCTCCAGGACCATGTCTGCCTGCACGCCGCCACACTCCCTGTCATGATGAGAGTGGACTGAACCTCTGAAAGTGTAAGCAATCTACCCCCAATTACATGTTTTCTTTATAAGAGTGGAAACAGTCATGGTGTCTCTTCACAGCAACAGTAACCCTAACCAAGACAGAGGTCCTCTGAAACTCTATTACACTTCTTAGAAGATTATACTTACTCTTGAGGGAAGCAGTTTACTCTTAAGTGCCAACAACTCACCAGAAACTTTGATTACATAAGTCCAAACCTCCCACCAGGAGCAGCTTTCAAATTCTAGCTTGCTCACATTTTGCAGAGTAATACCAGAGATGCTTCTGAAGGTCTTGATGATACCACTGCCTTCATGGTAGATGATACAGGTTCCCCTGATTGGATATGGTATTGTCTCTCTTAGGGTTATTATTGCTATGAAGAGACACCATGACCATGGCAACTCTTTTTTATTTTATTTTATTTTATTTTATTTTATTTTATTTTATTTTATTTTATTTTATTTTATTTTATTTTATTTTATAATCCATTCAGTTCTACATATCAGCCACGGGTTCCCCTATTCTCCCCCTCCCACCCCCTCCCCTTACCCCCAGCCCATCCCCCATTCCCACCTCCTCCAGGGCAAAGCCTCCCCTGAGGACTGCGATCAACCTGGTAAACTCAGTCCAGGCAGGTCCAGTCCCTTCCTCCCAGACTGAGCCAAGTGTCCCTGCATAAGCTCCAGGTTTCAAACAGCCAACTCATGCAATGAGCACAGGACTTGGTCCCACTGCCTAGTTGCCTCCCAAACTGATCAAGCCAATCAACTGTCTCACCTATTCAAAGGGCCTGATCCAGTTGGGGGCCCCTCAGCCTTTGGTTCATAGTTCATGTGTTTCCATTCATTTGGCTATTTTTTTCAATAATTGAGTAAAACTGAAATTTATTATAAGCCACAGTCGTCCTAGGGACCTCCATGCTATATATATGTATACACACACACACACACACACACACACACACACACACACACATATATATATATATATATATATAGCCTCCATGGTTCTATGGGTTGTGGTCTGATTGTTCTTTATTTTTTATCTAGAATCCACTTATGAGTGAGTACATACCATGACTGTCTTTCTGGGTTTGGGTTACCTCACTCAGGATGATTTTTTCTAGTTCCATCCATTTGACTGCAAATTTCATGCTTTCATTGTTTTTCTCTGATGAGTGGTACTCCATTGTGTATATGTACCACATTTTTTCATCCATTCTTCCATTGACGGGCATCTAGGTTGTTTCCAGGTTCTGGCTATTACAAATAGTGCTGCTATGAACATAGCTGAGCATGTATCTTTATGGTATGAATCAGCATTCCTTGGGTATATGCCCAAGAGTGGGATGGCTGGGTCTTGAGGTAGTTCGATTCCTAATTTTCTGAGAAAGCACCATACTGGTTTCCACAGTGGTTGTACGAGCTTACATTCCCACCAACAGTGGAGGAGTGTTCCCTTTGCTCCACATCCTCTCCAACATTGGTTGTCATTGGCGTTTTTGATCGTAGCCATTCTGACAGGTGTAAGGTGGTATCTCAGAGTCGTTTTGATTTGCTTTTCTCTGATGATTAAGGATGTTGAGCATTTCTTTAAATGTCTTTCAGCCATTTGTAGTTCTTGTTTTGTGAATTCTCTGTTTAGCTCTTTAGCCCATTTTTTAATTGGACTGTTCAGTACTTTGATGTCTAGTTTCTTGAGTTCTTTATATACTGTGGAGATCAATCCTCTGTCAGATGTGGGGTTGGTGAAGATCTTTTCCCATTCTGTTGGCTGTCTTTTTGTCTTATTGACTGTGTCTTTTGCCCTGCAAAAGCTTCTCAGTTTCGAGAGGTCCCATTTATTAATTGTTGTGCTCAGGGTCTGTGCTGTTGGTGTTTTATTTAGGAAATGGTCTCTGGTGCCAATGCGTTCAAGAGTGCTTCCTATTTTCTTTTCTATTAAGTTTAGTGTAACTGGATTTATGTTTAGGTCTTTGATCCACTTGGACTTGAGTTTTGTGCATGGTGACAGATATGGATCTATTTGTAATCTTTTACATATTGACATCCAGTTATGCCAGCACCATTTGTTGAAGATACTTTCTTTTTTCCATTGTATAGTTTTGGCTCCTTTGTCAAAAACCAGGTGTTCATATGTGCATGGATTAATGTCAGGGTCTTCAATTCGATTCCATTGGTCCGTATGTCGGTTTTTATACCAGTACCAAGCTGTTTTTATTACTATAGCTCTATAGCAGAGTTTGAAATCAGGGATGGTGATGCCTCCAAGGGTTGCTTTATCGTATAGAATTTTTTTTAGCTATCCTGGGTCTTTTGTTTTTCCATATGAAGTTGAGTATTTTTCTTTCCAAGTCTGTGAAGAATTGTGTTGAGATTTTGATGGGGATTGCATTGAATCTGTAGATTGCTTTTGGTAAGATTGCCATTTTTACTATGTTAATCCTACCTATCCATGAGCATGGGAGATCCTTCCATTTTCTGATATCTTCTTCAATTTCTTTCTTTAGAGATTTAAAGTTCTTGTCAAAAAGGTCCTTCACTTGTTTAGTTAGTGTCATCCCAAGGTATTTTATATTATTTGTGGCTATTGTAAAGGGTGATGTTTCTCTGACTTCTTTCTCAGCCCTTTTATCATTTGTGTATAGGAGGGCTACTGATTTTTTGAGTTGATCTTGTATCCTGCCACTTTACTGAAGGAGTTTATCAGCTGTAGGAGTTCCCTGGTAGAGTTTTTGGGGTCACTTATGTATACTATCATATCATCTGCAAATAGTGAAAGTTTGACTTCTTCCTTGCCAATTTGTATCCCTTTGATCTCCTTTTGTTGTCTTATTGCTCTAGCTAGAACTTCTAGTACTATATTGAATAAATATGGGACGGTAGACAGCCTTGTCTTGTTCCTGAATTTAGTGGTATCGCTTTGAGTTTTTCTCCATTTAATTTGATGTTTGCTGTTGGCTTGCTATAAATTGCTTTTATTATGTTTAGAAATTTTCTTTGTATTCCTGATCTTTCTAAGACCTTTATCATGAAGGGGTGTTGGATTTTGTCAAAGGCTTTTTCAGCATCTAAGGAGATGATCATGTGGTTTTTTTCTTTCAGTTTGTTTATATGGTGTATTACATTGACTGATTTTCATATGTCGAACCATCCTTGCATCCCTGGGATGAATCCTACTTGGTCGTAATGGATAATTGTTTTGATGTATTCTTGGATTCGGTTTGCCAATATTTTGTTGAGTATTTTTGCATCAATGTTCATGAGGGAGACTGGTCTGTAGTTCTCTTTCTTTGTTGCATCTTTGTGTGGTTTGGGTATCAGGGTAATTGTAGCCTCATAAAAAGAGTTTGGTAGTGTTCCTTCTGTTTCTATTGTGTGGAACACTTTGAAGAGTATTGGTATTAGTTCTTCTTTGAAAGTCTGGTAGAATTCTGCACTGAAACCATCTGGTCCTGGGCTTTTCTTGGTTGGGAGACTTTTGATGAGTGTTTCTATTTCTTTAGGGGTTATTGGTCTATTTGAATGGTTTATCTGGTCTTGGTTTAATTTTGGTCTGTGGTATTTATCCAGAAAATTGTCCATTCCTTCCTGGTTTTCCATTTTTGTGGAGTACAGGTTTTTGAAGTATGATCTGATGATTCTCTGGATTTCCTCGTTGTCTGTTGTTATGTCTCCCTTTTCATTTCTAATTTTGTGAATTTGGGTGCTCCTTCTTTGCCTTTTGGTTAATTTGGCTAGTGGTTTGTCTATCTTGTTGATTTTTTCAAAGAACCAACTCTTTGTTTCATTGATTTTTTGTATTGTTCTCTTGTTTTCTATTTCGTTGATTTCAGCCCTCAATTTGATTATTTCCTGGCGTCGATTTCTCCTGAGTGAGTTTGTTTCTTTTTGTTCTAGAGCTTTCAGTTGTGCTGTTAATTCATTAGTATGGGATTGCTCCATCTTTTTTATGTGTGCATTTAGAGCTATGAATTTTCCTCTTAGCACTGCTTTCATAGTGTCTCATAAGTTTGGGTATGTTGTACTTTCATTTTCATTGAATTCTAGGAAATCTTTAATTTCTTTCTTTATTTCTTCCTTGACCCATTGATGTTTCAGGTTGGCATTGTTCAGTTTCCATGAGTTTGTGGGTTTTCTCTAATTTTTGTTGTTGTTGAGGTCTAACTTTAAGGCATGGTGGTCTGATAAAATACAGGAGGTTATTCCAATTTTTTTGTATCTGTTGAGATTTGTTTTGTGTTAAAGCATGTGGTCAATTTTTGAGAAGGTTCTATGGGGTGCTGAGAAGAAGGTATATTCTTTTGTGTTAGGATGGAATGTTCTGTAGATATCTATTAAGTCCATTTGAGTCATAACATCTGTTAGGTCCTTTATTTCTTTGTTAAGTTTCAGTCTGGTAGATCTGTCTTTTGGTGAGTGTGGGGTGATAAATCTCCCACTACTAATGCGTGGGGTTTGATGTGTGTTTTAAACTTTAGTAGTGTTTCTTTTATGAATGTGGGTGCTTTTGTATTTGGAGCATAAATGTTTAGAATCGAGACTTCATCTTGGTGGAATTTTCCCGTGATAAATATGTAATGTCCATCCTGATCTCTTTTGATTGATTTTAGTTTGAAGTCTATTTTATTAGATATTAGGATAGCTACACCAGCTTGTTTCTTAGGTGCGTTTGCTTGGAAAGCCTTTTCCCAGCCCTTTACTCGGAGGTAGTGTCTGTCTTTGAAGTTAAGGTGTGTTTCTTGTATGCAGCAGATGGATGGGTCCTGTTTTCTTATCCATTCTGTTAGGCTGTGTCTTTTTTTTTTTTACAACACCATTCAGTTCAACATAATAGCCACAGATTCCCCTGTTCTCCCCCTCTCACTCCCCTCCCCCTCCCCCCAGCCCACCCCCCATTCCCACCTCCTCCAGATCAAGGTCTCCCCCGAGGACCGGGATGGACCTGGTAGACTCAGTCCAGGCAGGTCCAGTCCCCCCCTCCCAGACCGAGCCAAGCGTCCCTGCATAAGTCCCAGGATTCAAACAGCCAACTCATGCAACGAGCCCAGGACCCGGCACCAACGCACAGCTGCCTCCCAAACAGATCAAGCCAAATGACTGTCTCACCCATTCAGGGGGCCTGATCCAGTTGGGGGCCCCTCAGCCTTTCGTTCATAGATCCTGTGCTTCCATTCATTTGGTTATTTGTCCCTGTGCTTTATCCAACCTTGGCTTCAACAATTCTCACTCATATAAACCCCCTTCTTTCTCACTAATTAGACTCCCAGTGCTCCACCAAGGGCCCAGCCGTGGATGTCTGCATTCAGATTCTTCAGCCCTTGGATGGGGTTTATGGCACAACTATCAGGGTGTCTGGCCATCCCATCACCAGAGTAGGTCAATTCCTGCCGTCTCTCGACCATTGCCAGCAGTCTTTTGCGGGAGTATCTTTGTGGATCTCCGTGGGCCTCCCTAGCTCTCTGCTTCCTTCCCTTCTCATGTGGTCTTCATTTACCATGGTCTCCTATTCCTTGTTCTCCCTCTCTTTTCTTGATCCAGCTAGGATCTCCCACTCTCTTTCCCTCGACCGTTGCCCTTCATTGTTCCCACTCATGACCAGGCTGTTCATGTAGGTCTCATCCATTTCTCCATGTCTTTTTTTGGGGTCCCGTTTTCCAGGTAGCCTCACCGGTGATGTGAGTAGCAGTCCAGTCATCCTTGTTCCACATTTAGCATCTTCCTATGAGTGAGTACATACCATATTTGTCTTTCTGAGTCTGGGTTACCTCACTCAGGATGATTTTCTCTAGATCCATCTATTTGCCTGCAAACCTCATGATGTCATTGTTTTTCTCTGCTGAGTAGTATTCCATTGTGTATATGTGGCACAATTTATTTATCCATTCTTCAGTTGAAGGGCATCTAGGTTGTTTCCAGGTTTTGGCTATTACAAACAATGCTGATATAAACATAGCTGAGCAAGTGCTCTTGTGGTATGATTGAGCATTTCTTGGGTATATGCCCAGGAGTGGTATAGCTGGATCTTGGGGGAGATTGATTCCCAATTTTCTAAGAAAGCGCCATATTGATTTCCAAAGTGGTTGTACAAGCTTGCATTCCCACCAGCATTAGAGGAGAGTTCCCTTAGTTCCACATCCTCTCTAGCATGAAGTGTCTTCAGTGTTTTTGATCTTAGCCACTCTGACAGGCGTAAGGTGGTACCTCAGAGTTGTCTTGATTTGCATTTCCCTGATGATTAGGGAAGTTGAGCAATTCCTTAAATGTCTTTCAGCCATTTGGGATTCCTCTGTTGAGAATTCTCTGTTTAGTTCTAAAGCCCATTTCTCAATTGGACTGTTGGTCGTTTTGATGTCTAATTTATTGAGTTCCTTATATATTCTGGATATCAGTCCTCTGTCACATGTGCGGTTGTTGAAGATCTTTTCCCATTCTGTAGGCTGTCGCTTTGCCTTGTTGACCGTATCCTTTGCTCTACAAAAGCTTCTCAGTTTCAAGAGGTCCCATTGATTAATTGTTTCTCTTAGTGTCTGTGCTACTGGTGTTATATTTAGGAAGTGATCTCCTATGCCAATGCATTCAAGACTACTTCCTACTTTCTCTTCTAACAGGTTCAGAGTAGCTGGATATATGTTGAGGTCTTTGATCCACTTGGACTAAAGTTTTGTGCACGGTGACAGATATGGATCTATTTGCAGCCTTCTACACGTTGATATCCAGTTATGCCAGCACCATTTGTTGAAGATGCTTTCTTTTTTCCATTGTATACTTTTGGCTTCTTTGTCAAAAATTATATGTCCATAGGTGTGTGGGTTAATGTCAGGGTCTTCAATTCGATTCCATTGGTCCACATGTCGGTTTTTATGCCGATACCAAGCTGTTTTTATTACTGTAGCTCTATAGTAGAGCTTGAAGTCAGGGATTGTGATGCCTCCAGAAGTTGTTTTATTGTACAGGTTTCTTTTAGCTATCCTGGGTTTTTTGTTTTTCCATATGAAGTTGAGTATTATTCTTTCCAGGTCTGTGAAGAATTGTGTTGGTATTTTGATGGGGATTGCATTGAATCTGTAAATTGCTTTTGGTAAGATTGCCATTTTTACTATGTTAACCCTGCCTATCCATGAGCATGGGAGATCTTTCCATTTTCTGACATCTTCTTCAATTTCTTTTTTCAGGGACTTAAAGTTCTTGTCATATAGGTCCTTCACTTGCTTGGTTAGTGTTACCCCAAGGTATTTTATGTCATTTTTGGCTATTGTAAAGGGTGATGTATCTCTAATTGCCTTCTCAGCTTCTTTGTCCATTGTATATAGGAGGGCTACTGATTTTTTTTGAGTTGATCTTGTATCCTGCTATGTTGCTGAAGGTGTTTATTTGCTTTATCAATTCCTGGGTGGAATCTTTGGGGTCACTCAAGTATACTCTCATGTCATCTGCAAATCGGGAAAGCTTGACTTCTTCCTTTCCAGTATGTATCCCCTTAATCTCCTTATGTTGTCTTATTGCTCTGGCTAGAACTTCAAGTACTATATTGAATAAGTATGGGGAGAGTGGACAGCCTTGCCTCGTTCCTGATTTTAGTGGAATTGCTTTGAGTTTCTCTCCATTTAATTTGATGTTGGCTGTTGGTTTGCTATATATTGCCTTTATTATGTTTAGGTATGTTCCCTGTATTCCTGTTCGCTCCAAGACTTTTATCATGAAGGGGTGTTGGATTTTGTCAAATGCCTTTTCTGCATCTAGTGAGATGATCATGTGGTTTTTTCTTTGAGTTTGTTTATATGGTGTAGTACATTGATGGACTTTCGTATGTTGAACCACCCTTGCATCCCTGGGATGAAGCCTATTTGATCATGGTGGATAATTGTTCTGATGTGTTCTTGGAGTCTGTTTGCCAGTATTTTATTGAGTATTTTTGCATCAATGTTCATGAGGGAGATCGGTCTGCAGTTCTCTTTCTTTGTTGCATCCTTGTTTGGTTTAGGAATCAGGGTAATTGTAGCCTCATAGAAGGAGTTTGGTAATGTTCCTTCTGTTTCTATTATGTGGAACAATTTAGAGAGTACTGGTATTAACTCTTCTTTGAAGATCTGGTAGAATTCTGAGCTGAAACCATCTGGTCCTGGGGTTTTTTTGGTTGGGAGACTTTTAATGACTGTTTCTATTTCCTTAGGGGTTATTGGACTATTTAAATATTTTATCTGGTCTTGATTTAACTTAGGTATGTGGTACCTATCCAGAAAAATGTCCATTTCTTTTAGGTTTTCCAGTTTTGTGGAGTAGAGGTTTTTGAAATATGACCTTATAATTCTCTGGATTTCCTCAATGTCTGTTGTTATGTCCCCCTTTTCATTTCTCATTTTGTTGATTTGGATTCTCTCTCTCTGTCTTTTGGTTAGTTTGGATAAGGGCTTGTCTATCTTGTTGATTTTCTCAAAGAACCAACTCTTTGTTTCATTAATTTTTTGTATTATTCTCTTAGTTTCTAATTTATTAATTTCACCTCTCACTTTGATAATTTCCTGGCATCTATTCTTCCTGGGAGACTTTGCTTCTTCTTGTTCTAGAGCTTTCAGATGTGCTGTTATTTCTCTAGTGTGGGATTTCTCCAACTTCTTTATGTGGGCATTTAGTGCTATGAATTTCCCTCTTAACACTGCTTTCATAGTGTCCCATAAGTTTGGGTATGTGGTGTCTTCATTTTCATTGATCTCTAGGAAGTCTTTAATTTCTTTCTTTATTTCTTCCTTAACACATTGGTGATTCAGTTGAGCATTATTCAGTTTCCATGAGATTGTAGGTTTTCTGTAGTTTTTGTTGTTGTTGAAATCTAGCTTTAAACCATGGTGGTTTGATAGAACACAGGAGGTTATTCTGATTGTTTTGTATCTGTTGAGATTTGCTTTGTGGCCAAGTATGTGGTCGATTTTAGAGAAAGTTCCATGGGGTGCTGAGAAGAAGGCATATTCTTTCTTGTTAGGATGGAATGTTCTGTAGATATCTATTAGGTCCAATTGGGTCATGACATCAGTTAAGTCCTTTATTTCTCTGTTAAGTTTCGATTTGGGAGATCTGTCCAGTGGTGAAAGTGGGGTGTTGAGATCTCCCACTATTAATGTGTGGGGTTTTATATGTGGTTTAAGCTTTAGTAATGTTTCTTTTACATATGTGGGTGCCCTTGTGTTTGGGGCATATATGTTCAGAATTGAAACTTCATCTTGGTGGATCTTTCCTGTGACGAGGATGTAATGTCCTTCTTTATCTCTTTTGATTGATTTTAGTTTGAAGTCTATTTTGTTGGATATCAGGATGGCTACCCCTGCTTGTTTCTTAAGACAATTTGATTGAAAAGTCTTTTCCCAGCCTTTTATTCTTAGGTAGTGTCTGTCTTTGAATTTTAGATGTGTTTCTTGTATGCATCAGAAAGATGGGTCCTGCTTTCGTATCCATTCTGTAAGTCTATGTCTTTTTATAGGTGAATTAAGTCCGTTGATATTAAGGGATATTAATGACCAGTGATTCTTCATCCCTGTTATTTTTGGTGGTAGTGTGTGTGTACTTCTCTTCTTTGGGGTTTACTGTTGTGGCTTTATCTATTGCCTGTGTTTTTGAGTGTGTATCTGACTTCCCTCGGTTGGAATTTTCCTTCTAGTGCTTTCTGTAGGGCTGGGTTTGTGGATAGGTATTGTTTAAATCTGGCTTTGTCTTCGAATGTCTTGTTCCTTCCGTCTATGATGATTGAAAGTTTTGCTGGGTATATTAGTCTGGGCTGACATCCATGGTCTCTTAGTGTCTGCATTACATCTGTCCAGGTCCTTCTGGCTTTCAAAGTCTCCATTGAGAAGTCGGGTGTTATTCTGATGGGTTTACCTTTATAGGTCACTTGGCCTTTTTCCTTGGCTGCTCTTAATATTCTTTCTTTATTCTGTATATTTAGTTGTTTAATTATTATGTGTCTAGGGGACTTTTTTGGGGGGTCTAGTCTGTTTGGTGTTCTATAGGCTTCTTGTATCTTCATAGGCATTTCCTTCTTTAAGTTGGGAAAGTTTTCTTCTATAATTTTGTTGAATATATTTTCTGTGCCTTTGAGTTGGTATTCTTCACCTTCTTCTATCCCTATAATTCGTAGGTTTGGTCTTTTCATGGTGTCCCAAATTTCTTGGACATTTTGGTTCATGACTTTGTTGGCTTTAGTGTTTCCTTCGACTGATGAAACTATTTCTTCTACTGCGTCTTCAATGCCAGAAATCCTCTCTTCCATCTCTTGCATTCTGTTGGTTATACTTGCATCTGAAGTTCCCGATCTTTTACTCAGGTTTTCTATTTCCAGCATTCCCTCTGTTTGTGTCTTCTTTATTTTTTCAATTTCCCTTTTCAGTTCTTGGACTGTTTCCTTTGTTTGTTTCATTACTTTTTCATGATTTTCTTTCAGTGCTTTATTGTTTTCTTCCAGGAGTTTATTGTTTTCTTGGAGGGCTTTATTGTTTTCTTGAAGGGCTTTATTGTTTTCTTCTAATTTGTTTGCCCTTTCCTCTAGTTGTTTACAGCGTTCTTCCAATTTTCTTGTCTTTTCCTCTATACAAGCCTCTACCTTCTTCATGAAGTTACTCATAAAGCTACTTTCTTCTGCTTCTTCCAATTTTTGATGTTCAGGTCTAGATGTTGGAGGGGGGCTAGTTTCTGGTGATGCTGTATTGCTCTTCATTTTGTTGTATGTACTTCTGCCTTGACGTCTGCCCATCTCCTCGTGGTCCCTTCTTGGTCTTATCAGTGTACTTGTTTCAGAAAGAGCTGACAGATTCAGGAAGTCTCTCTCTCTTGTCCAAAAGGGAGTTCTCTTGTCCAACTCTCTGGTCCAGAAGGGAAGTCAGGATGGGAGCTGGGGGCCGGTCTCTAAGTCTCAGGAAGTGGCTGGGGTCTCAGGCAAATGGGCGTGGGGGCAGGGCGCAGAGATTTCAGAGGCTGCCGGGGGGGGGGGGGGGGCTTGAAGAAGGGGATCCCTCCCGGTGGGGCTAGAAGGGGACCCGCCCGGTGGCCAGAGCCTGTGGCCAAGTTGGGCAGGTCTTCCCGGAGTGGCTGGTGCCCAGGGATGGGGTCCGGGTTGGACCCGGATACTCACCTCTGGTCCAGAAGGGAAGTCGGGGGCTAAACTTAGTTTTTAAATATAAGTAAATAAAGCTATTATGGGGCATGATTGAATATAGATGATAATAATAACATTTATTTCAAATAGAAAAAAATCTGTTGGGTAGGAAGAAAGCTTTCAGAATAACAATAGTTCAGCCCCTCTACCTCCATAAGGAACCGAACCTAGGACCTCCACAATTACACTCACGGCTCTTAACCCCTGAGCTATTTCTCCTCCTGCTCTTCTCCTTAGTCTTTTTTGCTCTTCTCTCTTCAGCCCACATGTCTCCTATTGATTCTCTCTGCCTGACAGACACACCCTTTCTTTCTCTGCCTACTTATTGGCCCTTCAGCTCTTCACCCATTAGGTGCTTAGGCTGGCAGATCCAAACAGATGCAGCTCATCCTTATGTAATTAAACACACATCCTGGCATCATTAAGCAAATGCAGCATCCACAAAGGTAACATGCTTTTACACAGTTAAAAGCACCAGTCTACAGCATAAACAAATGGAAATACATCTTTGCCTAGGTAAAATTATGTTCTACAACAATCATTTTGTGATGTCATTTGCAAATATACATCCAGAGACACATAAAATACAATTGAAAACTATGTAAAACCAAAGCCGTAGTTTACGACGCTCCATTGCAATAGAAGTGCAAACCATCTACCAAAATGTTAGCAGAGGTCATGTGGGGGAAAAGAATTATGAGTAATTTTCTTTCTCCCCACCCCCAATTTCCACATTTTCTATACACAAGCTTATTAATAGTTATTGTTCTGAGGTCAGCCTTGTCTCACCTTTCCAGCCCCCTACAAAGAAAGGTCTGTGTCTGGGTGCTAAGCTTTAATCATATACTGTACAGAAGTACAGGAGGAGGGGGAGAAGGAAGGTGAGGACAAATTTGAGGGGAGGAGGAGAAGGGGGAGGAAGGAAGGCAGAAGAGGAATGGAGGATGGCGAGGAGAGGGAGGAAAAGGTGGGGAGATGGGGGAGAAGGGGATTGGCAGCATCAGCAGTGTGTCTTCCGCTTGTAATCCCTGCACTGAGAGGTAGTGACAGGCGCATCCCTGGAGCCTGGTGGCCAGTGCGACTAGCCTACTTGGTGACTTATAGGCCAGCAAGAGACCCTGACAGAAGAGAGAAAGGAAGGGAAGGAACGAGGGAGGTAGGGAGGGAGGCAGGGAGTGATGAGAGGGGAAGAAATGTAAGGGAGGAAAGAAGGGAAGGGAAGGGTGGAGGAAGGCTGGATGACACCTCAAGACTAACATGTGACATGGTCTCCGTGAGCACTCACACATCTGCACACTCACACACATGTACACTCACACACACATGCACACTCACACATCTGCACACTCACACACATGCACACTCACATATCTGCACACTCACACATCTGCACATCCTGAGTAGCAGAAGTCTTTGGCACAGAAGCATGGTTGTCAGGCTTCTTAGCTGAAAACAAGAAAATGATCTAATTCTACTTAGACAAGTCATATGCACGCCATGAATCCATCCATCTAGGTAGGCTAGACCTTGTTAAAGTCATTCCCAAATCTTTTTTGATTTAATTTACATTAATTTGACTTAACTTACATCTATCACTTGCTCATGGGGCCTACTAGGGGCCTGGGTGACTCTCCAGGACAAAGAAACTCTGTGCCCTAGCTCGGTATTCTGAGTTTGGGCACCACAATACCAGGTCCAAGAGGTAAAAATAAGATCTGGAAGAATGATAAGCTTTCCACTGCCTCCACCAACATGGCCTTACACTATGAAATGGGTGCAAAACGGTGTTTTCCACGAATAAAATGAGGACATTGCTGGCAGTACTATTGCCTACTGTATGGAGAACAGTAAACTACCCAGCCATTTCTCTACTTGCCTGCCCGCTTACCTATCCACATATAAACAAGTCTTGGCAAACAAACAAATAGGCATACATTTTATTAACATTTGGGGAAGGACCCAGGTAGTCAGAACACTAAAAGGATTTCTTTTGTGACTTGCTCGTGAACGCCAATTAAACTTAATTGTAATATGCCTACAAACGCAAGACTCATTAAACCAATCCAATAAATTAGGAAGGGCATGAGAATGTTAACAGACCATGATTGCCAGCCTGCTGCGTTCAGCTGTGCCGTGGCAGGTGGCGCTAACACCGTTGTGTGTCGGTATCTATTTTGGTTGGAATGCCTGGGCAGGTGCGTTAATGGGATTGTGTGCTTGTATCTATTCTGGTTGGATGGCTTTGTCATAGGAGCCCTGTAAACAGCCCTTTTCTCTCTTCAATTCAAGGATGCATGCAGTGGCTTCTCAGAGCCTTTTCTGCCCAGTCTCTGAGTCTTTCTCTGCCTTCTAGTCAGGTCGCTTATTCGGGCAAAGGACGTATGAACCAGTCCACAGATTCCAACTCTCACGGGGTGCCTTGCCTCATTTAAACTTCCTAAGAGGTCTGTGAGTTAGGGGTTTATAATCTATTACTTACTAGGATGTGAAATGTAATTCATTTTAGAAAGGGCACTTGGTTCCTCAGGCTGGGTCATCTGCCCACTGCCACAAGGAGGGAAACTCGGTTAGAATTCAAAGCAATTGCTATTAGTGGCAGGCCTTTTTCATCGTACTTTGATCTTGGTCAGAATTCTCTGAGTAGGGCATCACAGGGACATCTATATTCTCTGCAATGGAGTCTGTTGTGACTCCACAGCATACAAATGGGCCGTGAAAAAAATGATAAAGGGACCAGACAACTTCTGAAAAAAAACCAAGGTTGTTTTCTCACTCCGCCTGCCCATCACGCCAGTGCTTGTCGTCACGAGGGTCCCTATTGACATTCACTCGAGAAGCCACTCAGTTCTTGGTGTCCCTCTCCTTGCTTCCCAAAGGGTGCATAAAACCCTGCGCTTCAGCAAAGCCCTCAGCAGGAAGGCAAAGCCAGCACCCCAATCACTCCATTGCCGCTTTAAGAGAGAGCTAATAATAAATATGCTAAAGGTCAGTGTGGACTTTCACGCCTAACCAGATAGTGATGAAGTAATGTCCGACTCAGGAAAAAGTGAGAAAGTGAGAGAGCATCTTTCCTCTTCTCACAGTAGTTTAATTTGAAAGGATCTTCTAAAAAGCAAATTGCTTAAAAAATAATCCCATTTATTTTCAACGTACTTGGAGATTTTCCAAACTTGAAAGGACAGGAAAGCATAGACTAATTTTAGAAATGAAATGGCAGGCTTATATGATTGGCTAGAGAATATGGTAATCTCTGCTGCACATACGCCACAATATTGGCTTCAACTTTTAATTGAAAAGATGGTTATTAATATTCATTTCTCTTGATCTAACATCCTATTGTTTTCCACTCAGTCAAAGAAAACCATATTCCGGCAGATACTAAAAAAAAAAAAAGCCTTTAGCAGGAAAATGAATTTTTACTAGACACCTTAGTTTATGTTAATTGTTATAACAAAATACTGGAAGTAGAGCTAACATTATAAACAAAAATAAGTTTTTATTTTTCACATTTTTGGAACTTCAGGAGTATTGTGCCAGAATCAGCCGAGTTCTAATGAGAGCCTCAGGGTGAAGGGTATTGCGATTCCAGGGGTGCGTATGGAGAGCAGAGAGCAACTCAGAGATTGGACTTGCTCTCTCTGTAGGAAATCGTGGGATTCTCTGAATTACCCTTTTGAGGGAAGCTACAGCAATGAACTATGGCCCTTCCACTATGTCCTACCTCTTAAAGAGCCCTCCCTGCTACCTTTCAGCATCGACACACTAAGGAACAAGGCGCCTTCACATGAAACTGTGGGAGACAAACTCCTCCTCTCCTCTCTCCTCCTCTCCTCTCTCCTCCCCCTCTCCTCTCTCCTCCTCTCCTCTCTCCTCCTCTCCTCTCTCCTCCTCCTCTCCTCTCTCCTCTCCTCTCTCTCCTCTCTCCTCCTCCTCTCTCTCCTCTCTCCTCTCTCCTCTCCTCTCTCCTCTCTCTCCTCTCTCCTCCTCCTCTCTCTCCTCTCTCCTCCTCCTCTCCTCTCTCCTCCTCCTCTCCTCTCTCCTCCTCCTCTCCTCTCTCCTCCTCCTCTCCTCTCTCCTCCTCCTCTCCCCTCTCCTCCTCCTCTCCTCTCCCCCCTCCTCCTCTCCCCTCTCCTCCTCTCCCCTCTCCTCCTCTCCCCTCTCCTCCTCTCCCCTCTCCTCCTCTCCCCTCCTCCTCTCCTCTCTCCTCCTCTCCTCTCTCCTCCTCTCTCCTCTCTCCTCTCCTCTCCTCCTCTCCTCTCCCCTCCCCTCCTCTCCCCTCCTCTCCCCTCTCCTCCTCTCTCCTCCTCCTCTCCTCTCCTCCTCTCCTCTCCCCTCCCCTCCTCTCCCCTCCTCTCCCCTCTCCCTCCTCTCTCCCCTCCTCTCCCCTCCTCTCCCTCTCCTCCTCTCTCCTCCTCCTCTCCCCTCTCCCCCTCTCCTCCTCCTCTCCCCTCTCCTCCTCTCCTCCTCTCCCCTCTCCTCCTCTCCCCTCTCCTCCTCTCCCCTCTCCTCCTCTCCCCTCTCCTCCTCTCCCTCTCCTCCTCTCCCCTCCTCCTCTCCTCTCTCCTCCTCTCCTCTCTCCTCCTCTCTCCTCTCTCCTCTCCTCTCCTCCTCTCCTCTCCCCTCCCCTCCTCTCCCCTCCTCTCCCCTCTCCTCCTCTCTCCTCCCTCCTCTCCTCTCCTCCTCTCCCCTCCCCTCCTCTCCCCTCCTCTCTCCTCTCCTCCTCTCCCCTCCTCTCCCCTCCCCTCCTCTCCCCTCCTCTCCCCTCTCCTCCTCTCTCCCCTCCTCTCCCCTCCTCTCCCCTCTCCTCCTCTCTCCTCCTCCTCTCCTCCTCTCCTCTCTCCTCCTCCTCTCCTCTCTCCTCCTCTCTCCTCTCTCCTCTCTCCTCTCCTCCTCTCCTCTCTCCTCTCTCCTCCTCCTCTCCTCTCTCCTCCTCCTCTCCTCTCTCCTCCTCCTCTCCTCTCTCCTCTCTCCTCCTCCTCTCCTCTCTCCTCCTCCTCTCCTCTCTCCTCCTCTCTCCTCTCTCCTCCTCTCTCCTCTCTCCTCCTCTCTCCTCTCTCCTCTCTCCTCTCCTCCTCTCCTCTCTCCTCTCTCCTCCTCCTCTCTCTCTCCTCCTCCTCTCCTCCTCCTCTCCCCTCTCTCCTCCTCTCCTCTCCTCCTCTCCTCTCCCCTCCTCCTCTCCTCTCTCCTCTCCTCTCTCCTCCTCTCTCTCCTCTCTCTCCTCCTCTCTCCTCTCTCCTCCTCCTCTCCTCTCCTCCTCTCTCCTCTCTCCTCCTCCTCTCCTCTCCCCTCCTCTCTCCTCTCTCCTCCTCCTCTCCCCTCTCCTCCTCTCCTCTCTCCTCCTCTCCTCCTCTCCCCTCTCCTCTCTCCTCCTCCTCTCCTCTCTCCTCTCTCCTCCTCTCTCCTCTCTCCTCCTCTCCTCTCCTCTCTCCTCCTCTCCTCTCCTCTCTCCTCCTCTCCTCTCCTCCTCTCTCCTCTCTCCTCCTCCTCTCCTCTCTCCCCTCTCCTCCTCTCCTCCTCCTCCTCCTCTCCTCTCCCCTCCTCTCTCCTCCTCTCCTCCTCCTCCTCCTCCTCTCCTCTCTCCTCTCTCCTCCTCTCCCCTCTCCTCCTCCTCTCCTCCTCTCTCCTCTCTCCTCCTCCTCTCCTCCTCTCTCCTCTCTCCTCCTCTCTCCTCTCTCCTCCTCTCTCCTCTCTCCTCCTCTCCTCTCTCCTCCTCTCCTCTCTCCTCCCCCTCTCCTCCTCTCCTCTCTCCTCTCTCCTCCTCCTCTCCCCTCTCCTCCTCTCCTCTCTCCTCCTCTCCCCTCTCCTCCTCTCCTCTCCTCCCTCTCTCCTCTCCTCCTCTCTCCTCTCTCCTCCTCTCTCCTCTCTCCTCCTCTCCTCTCTCCTCCTCTCCTCTCTCCTCCCCCTCTCCTCCTCTCCTCTCTCCTCTCTCCTCCTCCTCTCCCCTCTCCTCCTCTCCTCTCTCCTCCTCTCCTCTCTCCTCCTCTCCTCTCTCCTCCCCCTCTCCTCTCTCCTCTCTCCTCCTCCTCTCCTCTCTCCTCCTCCTCTCCTCCTCTCTCCCCTCTCCTCTCTCCTCCTCCTCTCCTCTCCTCTCTCCTCCTCCTCCCCTCCTCTCCTCCTCTCCTCTCTCCTCCTCCTCCTCTCCCCTCCCCTCCCCTCCTCTCCCCTCCCCTCCTCTCCCCTCTCCTCCTCTCCTCTCTCCTCTCATAGGGAACCGAACCTAGGACCTCCGCAATTGCACTCACTGCTCCTAACCCCTGAGCTTTTCTCCTCCTGCTCTTCTCCTTAGTCTTTTTTGGTCTTCTCTTCAGCCCAGGTTTCTCCTATTGATTCTCTCTGCCTGACAGACACACCCATCCTTTCTCTGCCTAGCTATTGGCCCTTCAGCTCTTCACCCATTAGGTGCTTAGGCCGGCAGACCCAAGCAGATGCAGCACATCTTTAAGTAATTAAACACACATCCTGGCATCATTACACAAATGCAGCATCAACAAAGGTAACACGCTTTTACACAGTTAAAAGTAACAGTCTACAGCATCAACAAATGGAAATACATCTTTGCCTACTTAAAATAATATTCTACAGCAGTCCTGTTGTGATGTGATTTGCAAATATTCATGCAGAGACACATAAAATACGATAGAAAACTATGTAAAACCAAAGCCGTAGTTTAAGACACTCCATTGCAAGAGAAGTGCAAACCATCTACCAAAATGTTAGCACAGGTCATGGGGGGGGGAGGAGAATTATGAGTGATTTCTTTCTTTTTCCCCCCTCACATTTTACACATTGTCTATACAGAAGCTTATTAATAGTTATTCTTCTGAGGTAAGCCTTGTCTCACCTTTCCAGCCCCCTAAACTCTAAGACTTCCTCTCTGTACTGCTAAGCTCAGTTCACCTTCATCACCCATTTCTCTCTTTCTCAGCTTCACAGGGAATCAAAGCAGATGATGAAAAATCAGACTTTCAGTGAATTCATTCTCCTGGGATGCACAGATGCACCGGAGCTTCAAATCTGTGTTTTCCTATTCCTCCTCCTCACATACATTCTCAGCATTATGCGAAATCTCACTATTATTATCCTCACACTGCTTGATTCCCACCTCCAGACACGCATGTACTTCTTCCTCAGGAAATACTCCTTCCTAGAAATCTCCTTTACATCCACTTTTACTCCTTGAATGCAGGTCAGCATCTCCACAGGAATTAAGACCATCAGCTTTGCTGGCTGCTTCACTCAGTACTTCTTTGCCATCTTCTTTGGAGCCACTGAATTCTGCCTTCTGACTGCCATGTCCTATGACCGCTATGTGGCCATCTGCAAACCCCTGCACTACACCACCATCATGAGCAACAGGGTCTGCACCCTGCTGGTCCTCTGCTCTTGGCTGAGTGGCTTCCTAGTCATCTTATTCCCAATCATCTTGACCAGTCAGCTGGACCTCTGTGCATCCAATGTGCTCAATCATTATTACTGTGACTATGGGCCCCTCATAGAAATAGCTTGCTCAGACACAAGGCTGCTGGAACTCTTTGATTTTGTCTTAGCAGACATGAACTTGATAGTCACCCTGGTGCTGGTGATTCTCTCCTACACTCGCATCATCAGGACCATTCTGAAGATCCCTTCTGCACAGCAGAGGAAGAAGGCCTTTTCCACGTGTTCCTCCCACATGGTTGTCATCTCCCTCTCTTATGGAAGCTGCATCTTCATGTACATAAAGCCTTCAGCAACAGAAGGAGTGGCCTTCAATAAGGGTGTGGCTGTGCTCAATACCTCAGTTGCCCCTTTACTGAACCTGTTCATTTACACTCTAAGGAATAAGCAAGTAAAACAAGCTTTCAATGATGTGGTCAGAAAAATAATGCATCTTTATTCGTATTAGTGGCCTCAAAATAAATGGAAATGTTGGGTGACATTCAGGCTATGCCTCCTCTTTGTTGAAGTGAATTTCAGGGAAGCTTGGTGTGACTGTGTGTCCACAGTCTGTTTCAAACCAGTTCAAGAATTTCTGTTATCTACCTTTAAAGAATGAAAGAGGGGGGCTGGAGAGATGGTCCAGAGGTTAAGAGCACTGGCTGCTCTTACAGAGGTCCTGAGTTCAATTCCCAGCTCAGAATCAGAACAGGTGGCTCAGAACCACCTGTAATGAGATCTGGTGCCCTCTTCTGGTCTGCAGGTATACATGCAGGCAGAACACTGTCTACATAATAAATAAATAAATAAATCTTTAAAAAAAAAAAAAAAAGGAATGATGGTATTGTATTCCCCAAAATATTGTGCATGCTAATAAACTTATCTGGGGTCAGAGACAGAGCAGCCACAATATTAAACATAAAGGATAGACAGTGGTAGCACCTTTAATCCTAGCATTTCAGAGGCAGAAATCCATGTGTTCAAGGATACAGACAGGCATGGTCATTCATCACGCCTTTAATCCCAGAAAGCAAGCCTTTAATCCCAGGGAGTGGTGGTATAAAGCAGAAAGGTATATAAGGTGTGAGGACCAGAAACTAGAAGCATTTGGCTGATTAAGCATTTGGCCTGGTTAAGCATTTTGGCCTGGTTAAGCATTTAGCTGCTTAAGCATTCAGACTTTTGAGCAGCAATTCAGCTGAGACCCATTCTGGATGAGGACTCAGAGGCCTCCAGTCTGAGGAAACAAGACCAGCTGAGGATCCAGCGAGGTAAGGTAGCTGTGGCTTGTTCTGGCTCTCTGATCTTCCAGTGTTCACCCCAATAACTGGCCTCAGGTTTGATTTTTTTAATAAGAAACTTTAAGATTCATGCTACAAAAGGGACAGAAAAATTATCTTGGCAGACTGTATACAGAATACAACTAGCTAAAATTATTTTGCTTGTCATAAATTGGAGGATCAGCCTAATGACTGCACCTCTATTATTTCAATCATCATCTTTTAACTCAATTGATAATTATCAAAATTGCAAATGCACTGTGTCAGAAATTGCTACCTCTTTCTCAGAAGAGATTATTAAACTATGTGAGATATTCTTTTCTAGATCACTTTTCTTTGGGCTCTAAACAATTGCTTTCTAGAGTTTCTTACTCTGATAATTCTTTTTTTTTTTTTTTTTTTTTTTGGTTTTTTTCGAGACAGGGTTTCTCTGCGTAGCTTTGCGCCTTTCCTGGAGCTCACTTGGTAGCCCAGGCTGGCCTCGAACTCACAGAGATCCGCCTGGCTCTGCCTCCCGAGTGCTGGGATTAAAGGCGTGCGCCACCACCGCCCGGCCCTACTCTGATAATTCTTAAGATTGCCTCTCTGGCTAAGGTGAATGCTCCGCAGATAATATGCTTGCTTTGAAAATCTGAACCTGTGTTCAGATCCCAGCACCTCTGTACTAGCTGGGCACAATGGCTTACACTGTAACCCTAACATGCAAGAAAGGGCCAAAGATAAGCTGATTCCACATATTCACTGGTCATTGGCCTAAAAGGTAAGCCACAGGTTCAGTGAGAAATCCTGTCTCAAATAATAAGATGGCAAGCCATTGAGGAAAGACACCAGATGTCAACATCTGGCCTCCAAACCCCTCACATATTGGCAAATATATATATATATATATATATAGAGAGAGAGAGAGAGAGAGAGAGAGAGCCCAATTTTTTAAGACATTTCTTCGAATCTTGCAAGGTCATTTCCTAATACACAGCATTTGGTTTCATGAGTACTCCCAAGAACATTACTAACTGTTTCCTGAGAACAAAATGGAAAATGTTATGACTCTTTTTAAAGGAAGACTCAGAACAAGAAAATTTCTGGCAATCTTGGTTGTAATAGAAATCTACTAAGTGATCATGAAGCAAGGGCATGCCTGAGATTTAGAGAACACATAAAAGATGATTTCTGGAGAGACTAGGATGAGTATTTAGGGTGCATTGCCACGTTCTACTATATCCACAATACCCAGCATTCAAAGACTCTTGAATGCTTCTTTGACCTTGCCAATCATTGTAGTCATAGCAGCCTGAGTTCCTGTACACACAGAGCCATCTGGGTTCTAATAGGTCAGTTCCCATTGTCATCATGACCACTCTTCCTACCATTATCCTTTGTAAATGAAAACCATCACTGAATCTTGGTGGTTCTGGTGCCTTCTCAAAAACATCAACCTCACATCCTGGGTAGATGTAGGGCCTCATAAGGGATAAATATTTTAGTCCAAACTATGTGGCCAAAGCTGCCAAATTCTGATGCTTACTGGAGCTAGAACATGGCCCCCTTGTTCAACTACATCTTCAACAACTTTCTGTTTTCCGTGGTTTCCTTCAATGCCTAAGCTTGGCTGTCCTGGAACTTGCTCTCTACCAGTCTCTGCCTCTGGAGTGCAGGGATTAAAGGCATGCACCACCACACCTGTCTATGAGCCTTTTGTTAATTCCTTTTCACAAGTTGGAAATGTAGCAGTGTGGGATCTGGTCCTGAGGTCACTGCTCCCTTTATTCCATTTCTTAATCTACACTTTTCTATGTGAAATAAAACTTGAAAATCACTCAGAAGTGTCCAGAGCCTCTGACAGGAACTCCTGGACATCTTTTACAGGGACTATAAAACCCTAAAATGAAGGAGATGCTCCACAGGAGGGGAGACCAGAGCTGCCTCATCTGCCTCTGTCTCCCTCCCTCTCTCCATCTCTGTGTCTGTTTATCATTCTCACTCTCTTTTTAACATCTTTTCCTTTTTGCCAAACCCAGCAACACAATTGGTGAACTGGGTTGATCAAGTGCTGTTTGTGACACTCTATGGTCTCAGTTTGGACATACACAGCACTAGTACCTAGCAAATTCATTCCAAAACTCTTATACTGTGACAGCAATTCCAGTGCAAAGTCCAAATAGGAACTACAAAGGAGAGCCAAGGTCTGAGGCTTACAATATGTGTGAATAACAAAGAGTCCAGATTCTCAAGGTATGACATCCAGAGTCTAGATACAAGTAAGTGGCTGCTTGGCGCCCTCTAGTGACACATCGTGTTCTTGCAATATTACACACACCTTGCTCTACAGTTTTTAAAGATAATAATTATAAAAATACTTTAAATAAAAAGGTAAAACAACTTAAAGTTCTCCTGTGATTGAACCACTGCTTGAAGAATCATCTAGGCAAGCATTGTCTCAAATGCAGACTGTTTCACTTTTGAGAAAATGTCAAACACTTTCTCTTTTCCCTGCTCAAAGATCAATCCAAAGGGGATCAGAGACTTTAATGTACAACCTAAAACTTTGAAACTGTTAGGGAGAACATAGGTAAAACTCTTCAAAATATAAGCATGGGCAAGTACTCTAACAAGGGCTCCAATAGCACTTGAAATCATCCCAAGAATTGAGAGAGGGCAATAGATTAAAGTAATTGCACACAACAAAGGAAATTACCACAAATCTCCTTTTTAAAATGGCCAACTATATATCACACGGGAGATTGATATCTAAGATATATAAAGAATTACAAAAGTCAAATACAAAAAAATTATCCAATCAATAAATGAACTAATGGAGTATATACAGTTCTCAAAAGAAGAAGTACAAATGGCCAAGGGGTACTTGAAAAATGTCCAACATCCTTAGCCATCAAGGAAATACAAATTGAAAATGCTTTGAAATTCCACCTCACCTTAGTCAGGATGGCTATCATGAAGAAAACAAATGATGACAGATTCTATCAAAGTTGTCAGGAAGGAAGAATCCTGACGCTGCAGATGAGAGTGTAAGCTGATGCCTCCACTGTGGGAATCAACACGGGGCTGTGTTACTTCCCTGAACAGCAAACAGCCATGTAGAGACGGCAAGGTCTATCTCAGCTTGCAGTTAAAGACATCACAATTCTCAAATTTGTCTGCATGATACACCATTCTGCCATCACAATGCTGTTTCACTACACAAGTGTTCAGTTTTCTGTCACAAAGATGCATTGTGATAACACGGCTCAACCATGACATCGCAATACAATGCCTTCACAACACTCAACTGTTTTTAGATAACAAAGTCCCATTAAACCATCACAGTGATGCATGGTGAAATCACAGCTCCACTGTGACATCAAAATGCCACATTCTGTATTACAGGGCTCAACCTTGTCTTCACGATCCATCCTTGTGCCACCACAATGCTCCATTTTGGCATATCTGTGCTCAGTGGTGCCATCACAGTGGTGCATTGTAGTATCACATCTCCAGTATCAAATCACAATGCTCCAATGGGCCAATATGATCCTGCAATGTGACATCACAATGCACCATTGTGCTGAAACAATTTTTCATTGTGACATCATAGCTCCTAAGTGAGGTTCCCCACTGTGACACCACTAGGCTCCATTCAATATCAATATGATGACATCACACCACAATGCTACATTCTGCCCTCAGAGTCCTTCATTGTGCCACCACAATCCTCCATTTACATAACAATGCTCATTGTGATATCACAGCTCCTTTGAAATCTAACAGTGCTCCATTGTAGCACCATAGTGCTGCACTGTGATGTCACTGGTTCTACTGCTATATCATGACCCGTTGTGCCATTATAACTCTCCACTTTATGTGGCAAAGCTCATTTATGCCATCACATAGTGCATTTTGACATCACAGGTCCACTCTAACATTACAGTGTTCCATTGTGACATTGAAATCATCAAATTTGCCATCAAATGGTACACTGAACCATCAAAATGCTCCATTGTGTCATCACAGACTCCATTATGACATCACAACACCCAACTGTGCCAACATGAAGCTGCCTTGTGGTATCACACTCTATCATGACATTATGATGTTCCACATTGACATCACAATGTTTCATTGTACCATCACATTACTTCATATTTATATGAAAGTGCTCAATTGGGCCACTACAATGGTGCATTGTGACATCACAGAACCATTATCACATCTTAATGCTTCATTTTTTTATAACAATCATCAACTTTGCCATCACAATAGTACGTTTTGGCTTCACATCTCCACTATCAAATCACAATGCTGCACTGTGACCTCATGTTGTTCAGTTTTACTTTAACATTGCCGCATTGTGCCATTGAAGCTCCCCTGTGAAACCACAAGGCTCAATATCGCCATTGTGATGCTGCTTCTCTGCAAAGATAAAGTTCCAGATACCATGTCAATGCTCTACTGTGACATCACGTTAGTCCCACCTGAATGCTCCATTGCTGCATCACAATGTTCCATTAATGACATCAGGATATATCAGGGGAGGTGGCACAGATAATAGGCAGGTATGATCTGCTGGAATCCCCAGGGAATAAGCTAAGGACAGTTGGATAACAGCTATCAAAAGAGGTGGGTAGCAGTTTAAACTCTGCAGTTTAGTAAAATGGGAAATTTTGCGAAGTAAACAGGGTAGGGGGATCAAGTTTGGCTCAGAAGGATTGGCAGGTATGAGGAGCTAACTCTCCCAGTAAGAAAGGGTGACTGCAGCCATGATTAAGACAGAGAGCCTCAGAGAAGCAGTATAGTCCTCTAAGTAACAGATACGTTAAAGTGGAAAAAAGAGGAGGAAACGATGTGCAGAGCAGTGGCAAAAGAAAGATGGTGCCTCAAAAAACCTTCTTCTCTCACAGGAGCAGCAGCCAGTGCTCTGTCACCCCAGATCCACGAGTCACACTCACGGGAAACTCAGAGCAAGTGCCCAAGACTACAGGCAGAAACTTGTCAACAGAAAAACTCTAAATAGGGGAGGAAAACTGAGTCAGAATCATTGAATCACACAGAATTCGTTGAACTGGAAACCTGGTCAGAGCCAAAGTGTGCAGGGGAACAGAAACAAAAATTCCAAGCACCGTGCTGGAGGACTGCCTGGGGGAGGCACCAACATTCACAAGTGGATTCCTGTAGGACCACCCTGAGGTGTGATGAGTACCTGTGACCTGACTTCATGAAGGATAGCTCACCAATGGGACCAGTATCTGGGACCCTACCTTGCCAAGAACCATCTAGAAGAATGATAGACATCTGAGAGCCTTTTCATATCCTTCTGCTTCACTTTTTGCTCTCTCTCTCTCTCTCTCTCTCTCTCTCTCTCTCTCTCATTGTTAACAGTAGCCCTGCCATGGCCTGGATGCTCTCCTGTCTTGAAATTTCCTTCACCACACATGTTAGTCCATCACCTTTCAATTCAGTACTCATTCAAATTCTCAGGACACTGGCATAATGAAACTTGACTCTTTCCTATATGATCGTATTCATGGCCCCAGCCTAGTTCCCATGGAATCTGCACTGGTTGATTTTTCTGTTGTTGTTGTTGCTGTTGTTGTTGCTGCTGTTGTTGTTGCTGCTGTTGCTGTTGTTGTTGTTGCATCAAAATGAAACAAGCTATGTAGTCATCTGGAAGAAGAAACCTCAGTTGAGAAGATCCCTCCATCAGACTGTCTATAGGCAAATCTATGGGGGCATTTTCTTGATTATTGATTTATGGGATGCCCAAGCCAAATGGGGCTGGTGCCACCCTGGGCAGGTGGTCCTGGGTCATATAAGAACACCAGCTGAGCAAACCATAGACACAAAGCCAGTAAGCAATGTTCCCTCAAGTTTCTGCTTCAGGTTTTCCCTCCAGGTCCCTGCCTTGAGTTTCTACCTGGACTTGCCTTCGTGGTGAACTGTAAGCCATAAGATGAAATAAATGAACCCTTTCCCTCCCTAGTTGCTTTTGGTCATAGTCTTTATCAAAGTGAGAGAAACAAAGCAGAGTCCTTGTTCCCCTGTGAAACCTCATGAGCTGGGTCTCCCACCAGAATGGCTCATTGAGCTCTACTTGTGTCAATCAAGGGATTTCCTAGCCCAAAGTTCCCAACTTCTCTATACTATTCCAACAAACAAGAGCTCAAGAACTGCATGGTCAGGGTTTCCCAGCAGTACCCCCACTTATTGGTACCAAATTTCTGTATTTGTTACATTTCCTGTTGTGATAAAATGCCCTGGCAAAAGTAACTTAAAGGAGAAAGGGTTTCTTTCAGTTCGCAGTTCAAAAGTACTGTCGATTGTGGTGAGATGTCCCAGTGGCAAGATCTTGAAGCAGTTGATCACTGCCCCATCGCATCACAGTCAGGAAGCAGGAAACAGTGAATGCTCTCACTGCCCCATCGCATCACAGTCAGGAAGCAGGAAACAGTGAATGCTCTCACTGACCCATCGCATCACAGTCAGGAAACAGTAAATGCTCATGGTCAGCTCCTTTCTCCTTTTCTTGCAGTCCAGAACTGAGCCCAGGGAATTTTTGGCGATGCCCACTTTTAGAGTGGCTCTTCTACCTCAGTTAACCTAATTAAGATAATCCCTCACAGGCATCCCAGTGGCTTGCCTCCTAGGTAACTCCAGATCCTGTGAAGCCAATCATATCAACCATAATGCCTCTTCTAAGCTGGCATGCCAGACCTTCAGATGAAGGTCCTTCGGAAGAGGTGGAATGTGAGCTGAGACCTGACATATCATCCATAAGCTTTTGTGGATGAGTGTTGGAGCACCATCCTGCCTCTTGACCTCCACAGCGCTGAGACCACTTCTACCATAAAAACACCAATTTGTCAGAGGGAAGACGTGAAGCGGGTGAAGCCTCTGCCTCGATTCTTCTGTCTTCCACGTTTCCCAGAGGTGCCTCGCCTAGGCAGACGTTAGGCCATGAGTGGAACTTGAGCTATGAGGGAGCTTAGGGAAGGCAATCTTCAGCTGTCTAGACTCTAGAAAGAGAAACACAAGCATGCTTTTTCTCCTCTCTCCCTTTGAGTAGACTGAAGGAACAGTCTGTGATGTGTGTAGAACACCTCTTCTAAGCTGTACCAGTCTCTTCTAAGCCTTAAAGTCATAGCTCTAAGCAAAGCAAAGCTTCTGCCTTTAAAGAATATACCTTCCAGCAGAGAAGACCTGAACTAAATTCCCACTCAATCAAAAGAGCAAATGTCATCTCTCTGAAGGATACATACCATGAAGTAAGTATATGAGAGTGACCACCATATGGTCCCACTTGAGGGATGTTCAAGAAGGTCCTTCTGAAGAGGTGGAATGTGAGCTGAGGCTCAAATAACGTTAAATTACATTTGGTTTAAAGTATGAACTTGTGGACAATATTTTGTGGAGCAAAGTACAATGATATGTATATGAAAACTATATCATGAAACTCGTTCTTTTTTGTTTGCTAATTTAAAAATTAATTTTAAAAATAGATAAATTTTTTTAGAAACAATAAAGTTTATCTTAATCCGCAAAAAATGGGAACTTACAGGCATAGAGCAAGACATGCAAAGAGCCTAAATGCCTAAGGACGACAAAATGTGCAGTGGAAAAGAAAGACAATAACACAGTGTTCTAAATATAGGTGTCATTATTCAAATTTGGTAAGGCACCAGGTCAGGAGACACCTGTCAGAAGACAGTCTGCTACTCAGTCCCCAGGAAGGGAGCCACACCATGCCACAGGACCACACCACACTAGGTAAATCATCATGGACTATCTAGAGACAGGGAGCAAGAGGTAAATGTGGGAAAGTGCTTTTGTCAGTTAGGGTTTCTGTTGCTGTGACAAACACTGTGACCATATTTCAGCTGACAGTTCCACAGCACAGTCCATCACTGAGGGAAGTCAGGGAACTCAAACATGGTAGAAACCTGGAGGAAGGAGCTGATGTACAGACCATGGAGGGATGTTGCTTACTGGCTTGTTCCTCACGACTTGCTCAGTCAGCTTCCTTGTGGAAAGGACCACCAACCTGGAGATGGCATCACCCACAATGGGCTAAGCTTTCTTCCATCAACCATCAATTAAGAAGATAGCCCAGAGCCCTGTCCAGAGGTCAGTGTAGTGGAGAGTTTTCTCAGTTGAGGTTCTCTCTACCCCCAATGAGTCTAGCCTGTGTCAAGTTGACATAAAAACTAGCCATCACAGTGTTTTACAGTAGTTTTCATGGAAGGAAATGGGCCAGGTGTGGTAAGCAGGTTATGCAGGTTGAATGTTGAATATTTGATACTTCAAATTATTTCACAGGACTGAGGTCCAAGGCTTTTTGGTACCTGACCCTGAGATGATTAAGTCAGTTAAACATAGAGCAAAAGACATTTCAAAGGAGCAACAGACAATTTATTTGGAGCCAAATATGAGTGACCATGGCCCAAAAACATGGATTCAGTTTGCTCCATGGATGTGGTTACATAAGCTTTTGTCAATAACAGAGCAAAACAGACTCATAAATCAAGGCATTTACCAAATACACTGTTAAGGACAGCCAGTGGACAACTTAAAACCAAACATGGGAAGACTCTGCCAGGTTTCAGATGTTGTCTGATGACACTCAGTGTTTGGACTAAGAATTCATTCCAAAGGTTTTACCTGACAGTCACAAAGATGTTAGGCCAGACACAGAGGTGGGCATGAATGGTTATTAAGGGTACCAAACATAGGCCAAGATAATGTGGTTCTAGTTCTACAAGATTCTACAATAACAAAGTTTTAATCAATCAGCTTTGAAGAATCTTCCACAGAAGTGGAACATTTTTCAAGGAACTTCAGTTTACAGAAAAGTGTTGGAAATTAAATTCTTTTAAGAATCACTTTATTTTTATTTTGTGTGTATGTGTCGGTATATCTGTATTTGTATGTGTATGTGAGTGTCTATGGAGTCCAGAACAGAGTGTCATACCCCCTAGAACTGGAGTTATAGGTGGTTGTGAGATGCCTAATGTGGGTATGAGGACTTGAATGCAGGTCCTCTGCAAGAACCACAATGCTCTTAACCACTGAGGCATCTGTCCAGGCCCCGAGCATTAAATTTTTGAGGCACAATAGGTGTTGAGGAAAGAAATGAATTTAAATAGACTACTAAACTTCTATCTGAATAACTGAATGGCAACTGCTCACTTACTGGATGGAAGAAGCTTGGGAGGAGAACAAGAGTCATCCGGCATGGTAAGTAGATAGTGCTCTACAGAATCTAAAGGGAAATGGTCAGAAATAAGAAGTTGTGTATTTGGAAGTCACGGACACTAAAGAAAGTTTTCAGAACGGACAAGAGATCGCACATGTCAATAATGTCGAGATATTGAGTAAAATGAAGACTGAAAATTGATCATTGTGTTTCACAACACGGGGATATTAATAACTGTGGAATGAAAGAGACAAACAGAGAAAACTGGAGGTAAGAGAGAAACACCACCTGATGCAGTACTCCATTCCTGTAATTGCAGCACATAAGGCTACATGGCCACGTAGCAAGATCATCTGGGAAAAAAGTGGGCACAGTAAGTGTCCAACTACACTGTAATGTCCAACTACAAGGCATCAACACATCTAAGCTACTTCAGATAACACCTCTCCTACCCACGGGGTCAGGGGCTGGGGTTGCCTGTGCTTCTGGTATCAGGAAGTAACTGGTGAGGTCCCTGTGCTCTTGAGATTCAGTGTGGGGTGGAGTGGAGGAATGGAGGAAAGAAGAAACCAACCAGCAGAAGCATATAATGTGAGTAATTATAAAGATGTGAAGTGTGTGTGGAGGGTTGATGGTTGATGAGTGTGGGGTGTTTCTGGAATGCTTTCTGGGAGAAGCAGCTCCTGGCAGGGCCTCCAGTCTTCCTTATAACATGCAACAATGGGTAACATTTGGAGTGTACATCTGGGTAAAACAAAGTGAGTTTGGAGGGAATTTGGGAAAATGATCCACATAGAAAACTTCATTGCATTTTTTACTACAATTTTGTAAGGAAAATATGCCACTAGAGAAGTGTTTAAATACTGATTTGTGTAATAGTTCTCAAACACTGCTTGCATCTGTGAACACAATTTTTACATTAGGTTTTGTGCCTGAAAAATAGCTAACTGTCCAGACATATAAAGCACACCTTACTCATAGCACTTAAGAGGCAGAGGCAGGTGAATCTCTGTGAGTTCACAGCCAGCCTGACCTTCATAGCAAGTTCCAGGCCAGCCAAGGCTACATAGTGAGACCCTGTCTCAAAACAACAATAAAAACTGGTAATGTTGAAAATTCTTGTACTAATGATAAGTGTCTCATATCCAATTTTACCTTCTTAGTATCAAGTATTTCAAAATAATAGATTCTGGAAAGTCTAGAATGAACATGCATGGATTTCTTAGATACTTGAATGGGACATATCAACAGATAACAGACAGAAGTTTTCCTATGAACAAGGGAACAGAAGCCAACAGTCACCACAGAGAGGTGATCTAGCCCTCAGGAAGTCCAGGGGCTCACAGCTCCAACATCTGAAGCCCTCACCTTAAGCTTGCGTTCTTATGTTCAGACACTGACTCTGCCTGAAAGTAGTCCCTTGGGTTACATTTTGATGCATCTTAGTGTATTTCCCATCCACATGTCTCACCTTGTCCTTGGTCATCTAAGGAAAAGTGACTCACATTTGCCTTATTCTTTTCATCTCAAGAAATTTTCAAAATACTTTCCTCATCCTTCTTTTCTTTGGATCATCTAACCTCAACTCCTTCCTGACCTTTAGACAACATCCCTGCCCTGAAACTTGAGGGAAAGGTGCTCAATTGGGCAATAAAACACAATAAAAATTCTTGTGGCAGGTAATTTGGCAAAGTATTTCAAAAACACTTTTACTCAGCAGTCCTGTTTCAGGGAGTTGTACTAGAGAAAGTGTAGGTAAAGATATGTGTATGTTTATCTCAATGTCCGTGACAAACATTAAGTGTGATGATAGGACATTTCTTAAGATTATAGAACCCATACTGCAAGATATGACAGAGACATTGAAGGAACTCCCTAGGAGCCATGGCACAACATGTTCAAATGCCTTCCATAGAGTAGAAGCTGTAAAAACACAGTTTAGACAATATAATCTTATTTTTTTAATTTTATGAACAAGCATGTACACAAATGCAGAGCGAAAGCAGGCAGCCGTAATTTCCCAAAAGCATTATTAACATTCTGCTGATAGATATATTTTCTTCTGTATGCAAATTTCTTACAACTAACAGAGTTCCTTGTTGCAAGCTGGGAAAGAAACAACACTGTTTCTAGGCCTTCTTTTACACCTTGGGCACGTTTTCCCTGCCTCTGCTTCTCCCACCCACAACTAATAGCTGAGGAGGGTGCTGCACAATCAAGAACTAGCTTTCCAAGGAAAGGGCGATGTGCCAAATCCCTCCAACCAATAACCGAGGGTGGACACCAAGTAAAAATAGTGAACACTTTGTTGCAAGAAACCAGTGTCCTTTCAAGAAGTGAGGGCCATATCAGACTCAGACCAGAGTGGGGGAGGCAGGATGTGAACAAAGGAGGGAATAAAAGCAGTTTTTAAGACAGTTGGGAAGTAAAGTAAAGATCACTAACATGTTGGGAGAGTCCAAGGAGACAGGATCATTCAGGAGACAAGCAATTGAATAGACCAAGCCTACAGCAAAACCAAGCAGGACTCAGGAGCTGAACTTGCAAACCAAACCAGCCAGTTGCTGTCTCTGTCCCTTACCGGCATATGGGAATGATGTCAGAGAGAAAGGCTTACAATAAGGACTCAGGGGAGAAGCAGGAAGATGGATGTCTCAAGAGCATAACCCCAGGAAGGCACTAAACCTCAGCAATGACCAGGAATCACATCATCACCCAAGGTTATCCCAGCAGCCTTCCCCTTGACCTCCATTCCAGTCCTCAGCTCAGCTCTTATCATGAAGCCCAGTCAAAGTCTTAAGACCAGGTCCCGGAAACAGAGCTCTGAAATATACACCTGTGTCTTAGATGCTCATGGTGGGTAGAACAACCAATGCACAACAGACTGTGCCCTGTGGTCTCAGCTTCTCCTTTTCCTTGAGAATGTCCAGGGATCAGGCCCTTAGATCCAAGATCTTGGGAGGATGGTGGAGTATGGTCAAGGACCCCCAAGGTATCTCTTCATGAGCCGCCTCATGGCCCCTATGACCTCCTTATTCCTCAGAGTGTAAACAAAAGGGTTGCACATGGGGGTGACAACCGTGTAGAAGATGGAAAGAATCTGGTCTGTGTCCCCAAGAGAATCTGCCTGGGGCCTCATATAGGCAACAGTCCCAGTCCCAAAAAAGAGTATGACCACAAACAGGTGGGAGGAGCAGGTAGAAAAGATCTTTTGACGTCCCTCGGATGTCGCAACACCAAGTATAGTGGCAATGATACAGGCGTAAGAGGCCACAATCAACGAGAAGGGCGTGAAGATAAAAGCTACCGTGACGAAGAGATTCCCCACTTCACCCCAGAAAGTGCTTGCACTGGCCAGTCTCAGCACAGGCAGGATGTCACACAGGAAGTGATGGATGGTGTTGGCACCACGGAAAGGCAAAGTGAAGATGCAGACAGACTGAATGGTGCCAGTGATGATGCCGGCAAAGTAAGAGGCCCCCACCAAGCTGGCACATGTTCCCTGGTTCATCAGGGTGGTATATTGCAGGGGACAGCAGATGGCAGCATATCGGTCATAAGCCATGGCAGTGAGCAAACAGCATTCGGCAACGCCAAAAAGGGCAAAGAAGTACATCTGAGTGAAGCAGCTGGCCCAGGGGATGGTGGGGCAGGAGGACCGCAGGTCAGCCAACATCCTAGGCACAATGGTGGTGCTGTAGAGGATCTCCACCACGGAGAAGTGACGCAGGAAGAAGTACATGGGGGAGTGGAGGGCAGAGTCCGCCAGCGTGAGGAGGATGATCGGAGAGTTGCCCAGCAAGGTAACCACATAGATACACAGCACACCCCAAAACAGATGGCCCTGAAGAAAGCCAAATCCTGAGAACCCCAATAAAATGAACTCTGTTATTTCTGTACCATTGTCAAATCCCATGCTCCCAAAGCCAGACTAGAAAAAAGAGGGGCCAGAGAGGGGTAGCTGGCCAGAAACCTTTGCAGCAGTAAGGATGAAGAGTCGTCCATGAGAGTAGCCCAGAGGATGGTGAGGAGGATGCTGAGGTGGAGGAGGAGGATGCTGAGAAGGATGCTGAGAAGGATGCTGAGGAGGAGGAGGATGTTGAAGAGGATGCTGAGAAGGATACTGAGGAGGAGGAGGAGGAGGAGGAGGAGGAGGAGGAGGAGGAGGAGGAGGAGGAGAAGGATGCTGAGGAAAAGCCTTAGAACTTCAGCTGCTGCTGACTCCCACAAAAAAAAAATCCCTCTAGAAGAGGAAGAAAATCCAGAGAAGATGAGGCACACTTGCAGATCTTCTTGCTGTTGCAAGATTTCTCAGACAAGTTTGTTCCACTCACCCAGGCAGGAGCTAGGAGCAAAAAGCTGGAGGCAAAAGAAAGAAGGGGGCTGAGGACGTGGACAGAAAACTGGGTGAGCAGACAGAAAACAAATCTGTCAGAAGAGACGTGGGTCCACCCAGAGGCAGAAAGTGAGTGGAATAGGCAAGAGCAGGAGACGGGAGCACAGATCTGAGGACCACAAAGGGCTGTGGAGCTTTTACCTGCAGATGGATCCCCACGGCCCTCAGAGTGCCTCTCCCTGGAGCACATCCCAGCAGATCAGTCCCCTGAGGAGCTAATTCTCAACAGAGGGAGGAAAGTGGAGGAAGATGGGGAAAGGAGAAGCAGGGAGAAAGTGGCTTCCCCTTCATTGTGCCTAACCCTAAGCTCCCTGCTGTTGGTCCTGGGTCTGGCGGGTCCTCCTCCTCACACCCAAGCACAAAGGAGAAAGAACATGTGGAGGAGGATGGTGTGTACAGAGTCCTTCTGCGAAGCACCAAGTGAGCTGGGCTCAGAAACCCTGTGCTCTAACTCCTTGGCTGGTTTCTCTAGGTGGGATTGTCAACCCTTGCCCCAAGGGCTGCAAAGCCTTTCCTGCTCTCAGAATTAGCTGTTAGCATTCTTTCCATTCCTGGAAAACGACTTTTTGCCCAATCCTGGGGATGGAACAGGTGGCCTTGTGGATTCTGGTTGGCTTCTCCCACTGGACTGTACCCACAACACTCCCAGCCCTGGCAAGCCTTTGTAAACCCTTTTGTAAAATAGTGTTAATCCCTAAAGAAAATAACTATTGAAATAACAACTAGGCTGATTCTGGAAGAACTCTCAGCCCAGCATAGGGCTTTGACTTACCATCCAGCTGCAGAGCGAAGCAGTAATCTCTGAGTGTCAGAAATGGAGAATACTCTTTGGATCTCAGCCGGAAAAGACGGCACTCACAAGAGCAGATGACAGACAGAGGCAACCTGAGAGGATGCCCAGTGAATCGAGACTAGAGAAACAGGGCAGGTCCTTTCTTTTCTTTTCTTTTTTTTTTTTTCTTCATTTTTTTTATTATTTTATTTTATTTTACAATACTATTCAGTTCTACATAACAACCACAGATTCCCTTGTTCTCCCCCTTCCTGGCCCCCTCCCCTTCCCCCCAGCCCATCCCCCATTCCCACCTCCTCCAGAGCAAGGCCTGAGATCGACCTGATAGACTCAGTCCAGGCAGCAGGGCAGGTCCTTTCAATGATGTCACTTAAATAAGAAAAACATGGCCATAGCTTGGAACCCAGTTAGATAATCAAGAAATATCTTCCTATTCAAGGTAGTCTGTTGTCTGTTTGGCTAACTTTCCTCTTGGGTGTGAAAGTGTAAGAAAGAGTCCAAAGAGGAGGCTAGGGAGAGGGCTCTGCAGTTAAGAGTGCTCGCTGCTCCTAAGGAGGTCTGGAGTTCTTTTCCCAGAACCCACATGACCAACTCATGGCCAGTCTGTTCCAAGGGATCCAACACACCTTCCTCAGGCAGTGCATACACATTATACACAGGCATACATGCAGGCAAAACACCCAAACATATAAAATTTAAAAATTTCTTTAAAAAAAAAATTACAAGTGGGGGCTGGAGAGATGGCTCAGAGGTTAAGAGCACTGCTTGCTCTTCCAAAGAGATGGTGGCTCACAACCATCTGTAATGAGATCTGGCGCTCTCTTCTGGCCTGCAAGGATACATCATGCAGAACACTGTATACATAATAAATAAATAAATCTTTAAAAAAAATCACAAGTGAGTCTTGATAAGCACACTGTAGCATGCACGCATGTGCACACACACGGGCATACACACACACACACACACACACACACACACACACACGATTAATTAATTATCAATGAATTTTTAAAGTGTGGGAACCAGAAAGGTGCATCAAAAATTAATAGCATAAACTTCTCTTCCAAAGAACTCATTATATTCCTGGCCCCCCATCAGATGACTCACAATCACCTGTAATTCTAACTCTAGGGGATCCAACACCTTCTTCTGATTTCTACAGACAATTCACTCATGCTGGAGAGACGGCTCGGGAGTTAAGAGCACTGGCTACTCTTCCAAAGGACCCAAGTTTAACTCCCAATACCTACACACAGACACATAATTAAAAATAAAACCTTTTAAAAATAATTCTTCTACATGATAATGTTCAGTTGTGCCTGTACAAAGCACATTTTGACACAACACCTGGATTGTGATATCATAATGCTCACTTGTGTCTTCCCAGTGCTCCCTGTCTCACCACAGTGCTCCCTGTCTCACCACACAGTGCTCTCTGTCTCACCACAGTGCTCCAGTGTGTCATCACTACACTTCATGGTCTGGTCATAATGTGACTACACAATGCTCCCTGTGGCATCACAGTGATGTTTACAATGCTACATTTTGGCATCATATGTTCCAGGAGAACTAATGCCCATTTCTGGCCCCCAAGAGTACCTGCACTCACATACACGTGCCTGCACAAAGATATGCACATAATTAAAAATAAGAAGAAAGAACCCCACTTTTGTAAACTTTTTTTGTTTGTTTTGTTTTTTGTGTTTGTTTGTTTGTTTGAGACAGAGTTTCTCTGTGCAGCTTTGTGCCTTTCCTTGAACGCACAGAGATCCGCCTGTCTCTGCCTCCCGAGTGCTAGGATTAAAAGCATGAGCCGCAGCCGCGGCCACCACCACCACCACCACCCGGCAAACTTTTTATTTTTTTAGACAGTATCTCACTATGCTGCCTTAGACAGGCCTTGAATTCACAGAGATCTGCCTACCTCTATTTTCCAAATACTTGGACTAAAGGTGTGTGCTGAAAAAGCCTTTTAATATGTTTGAAATTGGAAAGATGTCTCAGTGGGTAAGAGCACTTGCTCTCTCAGAGGATCAAGTTCAGTTCCCAGCTCCCATGCCAACAGCTCTCGACCACCTGTTATGTCAGCCCCAGGGGACTAGTGCCCTCTCCTGGCCTCCACAGACATGCACACACACGCACACACACATACATACACACACACACACACACACACACACACACAAACACACACGAGTATGATCAACGGCGTGGTTAAAAAGAACTGTAATTATTCTATCGCATCTAATATTTTGTATAAGTTAACTCACAAGCAAAACAGGACTTTTAAGCCTCTATAAATCTTAATTTAGAGTAGTCACTTTGCTTTTTAGTTTTAGTTTTTATGACAATATTTTTTCTAAGAATCTGGATTAATATTAACATTCTAGGAACAAAAGGTTATACTGTGTTCAGCACATTTTCAAATAACGTAGAAGAATATGAAAAAGAGAGAAAGCACAAACAAAATGGTGTTTGAATGTTTGTGGTATTATTGTATTATATTTGCAAATTTGAAATAAGAGTTTAAACAAAAGTATAATGATAATAAACACTTTTGAATATTTAAGAATTTCAAGCTGGACATGGTGGTTCACAACTGTAATTCTAGTACTGGGAGACTGAGATAGAGATTTCTCTGAGCTTGAGGCTAGCCTGGACTACAGAGTAAGAGATCGTCTCTTTTAAAAATCCAAATAACTTAGGTATTAGTTTGCCCTCTGTCTTAGATAGGCCTTCTATTGCTGTGATAAACCATGACCAAAAGCAACTTAGGGAGGAAAGGGTTTATTTCTTCTTACATCTCTCAGGTTATACTCCATCCCTGAGGGAAGTCAGAGCAGAAACTCAAACAGGACCCTGGAGGCAGGAACTGAAGAAGAGGCCATAGAGAAATGCTGTTAGTGTCTTACTCCCCATAGCTTACTCAGCCTGCTTTCTTACACAACCCAGGACCTCCTGCCCAGGTGTGGCAGCATCCACAGTGTTCTGGGCCCTCCCCAATCAACCACTAATTAAAAAAATGTCCCCCAGATTTGCATACATGCCAATTTCATGGAGTCATTTTCTCAATTATCATTTTCTCTTCTCAGATAACTCTAGTTTGTGTCAAGTTACCAAAAAAAAAATCTAGCTAGCAACTGAGAAGAATATCCAATGTTGACTTCTGGCCTCTGCCTCAGAGTGGGAGAACGCAAGTGTGGGATGTGTGTCAAATTTCTAGTATAAGTGAGGAAAGGAGTATAAACCGTAGGCCAGCTTGGCCAACAGTACCTCAGCCAAGAGACCAAGGTCAGCATCAACACTGGTAAAGGTGAGGTTCATACCTTTAATAGGATATAATGAAAACATCATCCCTGTGCCTTTCTTCCCATAGCTTCATGAGTAAAATGTCTCACAGACTCCAGTGGAAGCACATCCCTCAAAGTACCTGAGCAGCATCCCTCAAGGCTGTCAAGGTCACCAAAATTAGACAATCTGAGAAACTACAGAAACATGACAACTAATGGAATACGCTATCTTGGGTGGGGTCTTGGACATTAAGTAAGAACCGGAGAGATGGCTCAGTGGTTAAGAGCACTGGCTGCTCTTCTGGAGGACCTGAGTTTGATTCCCAACACTCACATGGTAGGTCACAACTGTCTGTAACTCCAGTCCCAGAGGATCTGATGCCTTCCTCTGTCTTCCGAGTGCACCAGGCACACATGTGGTGCACAGACATACATGAATGCAAAACACTCATACACACAAAACAATAAAATAAAAAAGTTTTAAATAAGGAAATCAGAATAAAATACAGACTTTAGTTAGTCATTATGCATTAGTTAATTAATAGTGATAAAAATGCCACATTAATTTTAAGTGTTACTAGCAAACAAAAGTTTTAGTAAGTGGGAATTCTAGATACTATCAGCAATTTTCTTGTGATTTAAAAACTATTCTAAATTGAAATGTTACTCTTTAAAAGACTCTTTGAGGGATAGAGGTGGTGTGAGGAATGATAGGGAGAATTTGGAGATAAGCTCAGTGCTTGTCTTGCAAGATGAATTCAGATCCTCGGCACCCAAATAAAAAGAAAGAAAGAAAAAAGACACAGTGATACACCTGTATTTCCAGCATTGAGAAGGCAGAGGTAGGTGAATTCCAGGAGCCTGCTGGCCAATCAGTAGAGCCAAATCCATGTGCCCGGGTTTCAGTGAGAGAACCTGTTTCAAAAAGCAAATTAAGAGACAACTGAGAAAAACAGCCAATACTGACTTCTGGTCTCCAAATGCTTGAGCGCAGACACACACACACACACACACACACACACACACACACACGCACGCACGCACGCACACACACACACACACACACGAGAGAGAGAGAGAGAGAGAGAGAGAGAGAGAGAGAGAATATTTTTTGGGGGGAAGGGTATTTTATTTTTTGCTAAAAGTAGCCCAGGCTGACTCATGATCCTCCTGCCTGAGCATCTAGAGTGCTGAGATTATAGTAAAGTCACATGGCTTAAAAGTTTTGCTGAGGGCTGGAGAGATGGCTCAGAGGTTAAGAGCACTGACTGCTGCTCTTCCAGAGGTCCTGAGTTCAATTCCCAGCAACCACATGGTGGCTCACAACCATCTGTAATGAGATCTGGTGTCCTCTTCTGACCTGTAGTCATACATGCTGTATACAAAATAAATAAATAATCTTTAAAAAAAAAAAAAAAAAAAAAGTTTTGCTGAAAGAGATACCATGATAGAGGGAGACATCATAGGGATAGAGAGAAACCTGGTGCTCAGGAAGTTCCCAGGAATCCACAAGGATGACCCCACTTTAGACTATTAGCAATAGTGGAGAGGGTGCCTGAACTGGCTTACCGCAGTAATCAGATCAGTGAATGCCCTAACCGTCATCATAGAGCCTTTCTCCAGTAACTGATGGAAGCAGATGCAGAGATCCACAGCCAAGCACCAGGCTGAGCTCCAGGAGTCCAGCTGAAGAGAGAGAAGAGGGATTCTATGAGCAAGGGGCATCAAGATCATGATGGGGAAACCTACAGAGACAACCAAACCAAACTAGTGGGAACTCATGAAATTTAGACCAATACCTGTGCAGCCTCCATGGGACTGGACTTGGCTCTCTGCATAGCAAGACAGTTGTGTAGCTTGATCTGCTTAAGGGGCCCCTGGCAGTAGGATCAGGATCCATCTCTGGTGCATGAGCGGACTTTTTGGAGCCGACTACCTATGGTGGGACACCTTGCACAGCCTTGAGGCAGGGGGAAGGGCTTGGACCTGCCTCAACTAAATGTACCAGGCTCTGCTGACTCCCCATGGGAGGCCTGACCTTCTTGTAGGAGGGAATGGGGGGTGGGCTGGGGGTGAAGGCTGGAGGGGTGAGAGGAGGGAAGAGGGGGATCTGTGGTTGGTATGTAAAAATGAATAATAAAATTCCTTAATTAAAAAAAATCAGAGAAGCAGAAAATTTTATTTGCTGACATGAGAAGTTTGGAATACATTGTTAAATGATGAAAACATTAAATTTTCAATACGAAATTTCTTCTGGTAGAGAGATAAATACATACCAGAGTATTAACAATGAAGAGTCTTAGTGAGGTGAATTTGAAGAATGACTTATGTTTTCGTTGGTCTTTTGTAGCTCAGAGATTAAGAGGTCCTGCAAACACATGGTGGCTCACAACCATCTATAATGAGATCTGATGCCTTCTTCTGGCACACACGTATACATGCAGATAGAGTTCTCATATATGTAAAATAAATATATCTTTAATATATATACGATATGCTGAGCATACAGTAGTGAAAATAGTACATAAAATATTACCCCAAAAGAGGTTCGCGTAACTAAGCAGTCCTGGTCAAGGTGTCCATCAATCATCATTGCCTCAGCTCCAGCCTTTCTCACAAGGCAGCCTAATGTGTGTCAGAACTACTTTAAAAGTCTGAGAGACAAACTCTCCCTCTGCCCCACACCAGGCCTCTGCTTTTTTCAATCTTTCATCATCAGGTTCCTGGGAAAATACCAGTTTGTGGGGAACCGTTGTTTTAATGGCCTGGTAGCCTAAAGGCAGGACATGGGTCTGTTCTTAGAATGTCTTAGCTCCAGCTAGAATGATTACACTACAACCAGTTAGGCAGCACACCCCTGCTGTCCCCCCAGGCAAAGATTCCCAGAATGCCAAAGAGCAAAGGACAAGGTATGAGGAAGCCCAGGATAAGGCCCAGGGTGCTTGGGAATGTCTGCTCACTCACAGGAGAGTCACTCTTACCTGTACGAATATTTCCACACACGTGCTCTGTAGGTGAGTAATGCAGTCTGAGATGTGCCCTGGTGAAGGGACATGGCAGAAGTCACGGAGAGGGAACTGAAGAGCAAGACGAAACAGAAGGGACCAGCAGCGATTAGCCAACACCACAGAGGTTGGAAATGAACGTGATGTCAGCCACGGCTCATCCCTGGTGCAGTGGGGCTGTGTGTGATGTCATCCACAGCTCATCCCTGGTGCAGTGGGGGTTGTGTGTGATGTCAGCCACGGCTCATTCACCAGTGAAGTGGGGGCTGTGTGTGATGTCAGCCACAGCTCATCCCTGGTGCAGTGGGGCTGTGTGTGATGTCATCCACAGCTCCTCCCTGGTACAGTGGGGTTGTGTGTGATGTCAGCCACGGCTCATTCACCAGTGAAGTGGGGCTGTGTGTGATGTCAGCCATGGCTCATCCCTGGTGCAGTGAGATTGTGTGTGATGTCAGCCACAGCTCATCCCTGGTGCAGTGGGGGCTGTGTGTAATGTCATCCACGGCTCATCCCTGGTGCAGTGGGGGCTGTGTGTGATGTCAGCCACAGCTCATCCCTGGTGCAGTGGGGGCTGTGTGTGATGTCATCCACGGCTCATCCCTGGTGCAGTGGGGGCTGTGTGTGATGTCAGCCACAGCTCATCCCTGGTGCAGTAGGGCTGTGTGTGATGTCATCCACGGCTCATCCCTGGTGCAGTGGGGCTGTGTGTGATGTCAGGCACGGCTCATTCACCAGTGAAGTGGGGCTGTGTGTGATGTCAGGCACGGCTCATTCACCAGTGAAGTGGGGCTGTGTCTAAGATGCTGATGAACATAAGGTTGGTACCTGAAAACAATTGGTGCCACTTTTGAGAAAACAGGGGTATGCAACTTGCATAACTAAGCAGTCCTGGTCAAGGTGGCTTGGATTTCCTCGTCCTTCCCGTGGCAGGAGCAGGGTGGATTCCAAGGCAGTCCAAGTTGCGCCTGTAGGATATCTATGAGGAACCTGTGCCTCCACCTTCTAGCTGGGTTGGTCCCTTAGAGAAGTTCTGTAGAATTCAGACCCGTTGTTTACAGGATTCAGTTCCAGTGTTTAAGCCCTAGCCTGAAGCTTGCCTTAGTGTTCACACCAAAGACCATCTTTCTCGTCTCATATACTCTACCAAGGTGACCAAGGTTTAGTTCAAGGTCAGTTTTAGATCAATTCACTCTCCCTAAACTAGCTAGTTGTTGTTGTTGTTGTTGTTGATGATGATGATGATGTTGTTGTTGTTGTGCATTGGTGTTTTGCCAGCATGTATGTCTGTGTGAGGGTGTCAGATCTTGGAGTTACAGATAGGTATGAGATGCCATGTGGGTGCTGGGAACTGAACCCAGGTCTTCTGGAAGAGTAGTCAGTGCTCTTAACCACTGAGCCATCTCTCCAGGCCCTCATCTAGCTATTTGCATCTGTCTTAAGACAATTTGATAAGTAGGCTGTTTTAATTTACAAAAACCGTATAAGATTTCATTCTTCTGATTATTCTACAGCAGTGGTTCTCAGCCTTCCTAAATACTGTGACCCTTTAATACAGTTCCTTGTGTTGTGGTGACCCCCCCCCCACCATAAAAGTATTTCATTATTACTTCATAACAGTGATTTTGCCACTGTTGTGAATCGTAATGTAAATACTTTTGGAGACAGAGGTTTGCCAAAGGGGTCCCAACCCAAAGATTGAGGATCACTGTTCCAGAGGACTGTATGTATGTGTATGTATTCCTTTACAGTGTGGTCTTATATATTGCCATTGAGGCAAATATAAAATTTAAAGCAGGCTTCATTTCACTGGCATACTAAGGAAAGCTTATTTAAAAGTATCTCACTTCTACAAGTTGCTTTGTGGCGATTTTATATGCATCCACATTTTCCTACAAGAGACCATTTAGCAATGGGATGTGACCCTTTTGAAAGAAAGCAGATCACTGACTTTTACAAATCAGGGAAGGGTTGATTGACTGCAAAGGGTCATGAGGAATTGTGGAGGCTACATATTGATTATGGTTGCATGACTATGCATTTGTCTAATTTATACTTAACAGCGCCAGTTTTACTGCGCATGATTTCACACTTCAGCAAACATGATTCAAAACTGAAACAAGATGGCTTCAAGAGTCTAACACTGTGCTAACTGTGCTGGACTTTTCCCAAGAGATCATAAAACACACACACACACACACACACACACACACACACACACACACACCTGGAAAAACTATTGGCCCTGAGTCCCTTCTTGCCTTTTCTGGGCTGAGGTTTTTTGTTTTTGTTTTTGTTTTTGAATGAAAAACAGTGAGTGAAGCTCTTACAGGCAATAAGAGAGAGCTCCTGAGAGAACTTAAGCCAAGCACCGGCCTCTCCACCCCGCCTCCACCCCAGATCATATTTACTCCTAACACGCCTCTGTCCAGATGCAACTTAATGATTAGCAAATACTTTCTCCCTAAAGCTGTTAAGTTTTAATTAATTCCCCGAGGTCACCCTCAGTTTCCTGTCTCCTTCAGGCCTGCTCCCCAGCTTCCTAGCCCCAGGGACTCCGCCGCAGTAATTACCTGCTATAAATGAGGGCATCTCCACACAGCACAGCAGTAATTACCGCCCCAGTAACTTCATAATTATTTTTGTCCCTCAACACTTAAAAAAAAGGGGAAAGTTTGCTGCTCGGCAATGAACACAGTATTTGAGTGATATCCGGTTTTGTCCTCGTGTCTGCCCTGGTGTGTTGGGCCTCAAAGGTGTTTATTACTGCCTTGTTTTGGTGACAGGAAAGCTAAGAGCCAAGTGACTGCAAAGTTATGTGGCCAATAAAGATGGAACTGAGACTTGAAATCCAGAGGCCAAATCTCTAGCTCCCAGTGCAGGACGCTCCCTAACAACACCCCCTGCTCTGCCCACATTCAGGCTCTCTTCTTCCTGACTAGATCTGTGCCCACATTTGCCTGCTTATTCTCTGAACACCCAGATCCTTCCAACATCAGGAGACCATTGTCCTACACAGCCTCCAGACCCCAACTCACTCACTCCCGCCTGCCTTGCAGCCAGCAGCCAGGCTCCTGGAGCTGGAGAGAAGGCGGCCTGTGGGGAGGTTATGGATCCCAGGCACGGTCCTCACTGCTCTGTCTCATCACCCTGAGCTCTGCCAGACTCCTCCCACCTCCATCCCACGGTTATCTATGATCCTCACTATTTATATTTACTTATTCAGTCCAGATGTGCAACATAGGTAGCTGATGTTGTACTGTATAAAACACAGAACTATGACAAAGTTTTAAAACAGGAAACAAAAGAGAAAGAAAATTACTTTTTAAAGGCACTGATATAAAACAGAGTTAGCAGAAAACCAATAAACATCCAAAGACCTATGTATGCCCTTTGTATGGTGGGGGGGAGGGGGAAGGCCCAAGTTTGTCTCAAAATTGTTTAACAGCCAACTCCAAAAGGACAGCCTAGTCCATTCCAGAGTTAACAGCTCCATGAGATAAAGAGAACAGCTATCCTTGGAACTAAAACCAGACAGAAACTTCTCCCAAGGACAGTCCTAAAAAGATGACTGTGATTCAGCCTTGACAGTGAATTTCCTGAGCTCAGTCTAACAGCTGTCCTCAGTGGAGCGGATGTCACTTCAGGGATGGCCCTTAGTGGCTGTGGGAGGCGCCGCATGCACCCTATGCTCTGCTCCTTCATGACACAGCTTGACTAAAGGCAGGATTTCTCAACCTCAGCACCATTAACGTGTGGAGCCAGAGGGATGTTCGGCGCATTTTAGAACGTTTGTCCTCTATCCACTAGATGTCAGTAGCCACCTTCCCACCAACTGTGAAACCAAACCGGAGATGTCTCCTGGGGCGAACCAGAATAAAAACTGCTGTTCCTGTTTCTTTTTTGATGGAAAGAGCAACAGAAGGACTCTTACTTTTATTTTGATGGAGAGAGGCAACAAAAGGACTCTTACTTTTATTTATTATTATTATTATTTTTTTTTTTTTTTTTTTTGGTTTTTCGAGACAGGGTTTCTCTGTGTAGCTTTACGCCTTTCCTAGAACTCACTTTGTAGACCAGGCTGGCCTCGAACTCACAGAGATCCGCCTGCCTCTGCCTCCCGAGTGCTGGGATTAAAGGCGTGCGCCATCACCGCCAGGCTCTTACTTTTATTTTTATTGTTGTTTTGCTGTTTCATTGAATTATAATGTAAGGCCATAAAATCCACTCCTTTAACATACACAATTCAGTGGATTTTAGAAGATTCACAGGGTCATATGACCATCACCACTAACCAATTTTGGAAAATTTTTATGACGCCAAAAGGAAACTGTGCAACTGTAGCAGCCCATTCCCATTCCTCTCCCTCCCCACGCCTTGGCGGGCAACCACTAACCCGGTGTCTCTATAGATTTATATATTCTGGAAATTTTATATAAAAGAATCGTTCTGATTTGGGGTATGCAGCTGGAGAGGTGACTCAGCAGGTACAAGCACTGGCTGATCTTCCAGGGGACCTGGGTTCAGTTCCCAGCACCCACACACAGCTGCTCATAACCTTCCATAACTCCAGTTCCAGAGGATCCAGTGCCGCTGCTCATAACCATCCATAACTCCAAAGCCTCTTCTGGCCTCCACAGCTACCAGTCATGCAAGTGGTGCAGACATACATGCAGAGAAAACATTCATACACATAAAATAATTTCCTTAAAATGTAATGTTTTTATATTTTATTCACTTTTTTTTTTTTTGGTTTTTTTTTTTTTGTTTTCCGAGACAGGGTTTCTCTGTGTAGCTTTGCGCCTTTCCTGGGACTCACTTGGTAGCCCAGACTGGCCTCGAACTCACAGAGATCCACCTGGCTCTGCCTCCCAAGTGCTGGGATTAAAGGCGTGCGCCACCACCGCCCGGCTTTATTCACTTTTAATTAAAATATAAATACATCACTTTCCCCTTCCCTTTTCTCCCTCCAGCCCCTCCCAGGTACCTTCCTCCCAAGACCTCCCACACCTGCCCTCCTCTCAAATTTATAGTCTCTTCCTCTTTGTTAGTGTTATACACACACACACACACACACACACACACACACACACACACACACACACACATTTGTATGTGTGCATGCACAAATATATAACTACAACCTGCTGGGTTCATTTTTTTAAGGAGCTAATCCTCCCTCATGAGCAGCCATCAGTTGCCTTTGCGTCGGGACGATTCCTCATAGTTTTCTCCTTTTCGGGTTAGCGTGTCCCTTGATGTTACCATTGCTTACATCTCGTTCATGCGGCCATTTCTAGGACAGCCTTTTCAAACAGACTTCCTGGTGTCCTGGCTCTGACCAGCTTCCTGTCCTCTCTTCCACCGTTTCCTGTGCCACAGATGCAGGAACTGTGATGTAGATGTGTCTTTGGGGCCTGGACTCTTCACAGTCTGTTGATCTCTGCCACGGTGTCCAGTTGTGGGGTTTTGTGGGGGGTCTCCATTTACTGTCGAGAGAAGCTTTTTGGTGAGGGGGGGTAACTCATCAAAGGTATGTGTCTTTATACTGTGGGCATAAGGATACGATTTAGAACGCAGAAAGGAATTATGCCGGTCTAGTAAATGCACAGTGGTAAATCCTTTTCTAAGTTTCATGATCTCACTCGCTGGGAAAACTGGCCAGGTTTCCGGTACCGAGCGTGATTTCCCTCCTACTGAGTGGGCCTTAAGTCCGGTGAACAGCAGCCTGTGAGCGGCACTTACTGGTGTTCAGGGATATCGTGCTGTTCTGGTCGTGGTTATGGTTCATGGTGCTGCACTGTTGACTGCTTCCCTCCCTCGCCAGATTGCAGTATTTTCCAGTACCGTGGAGGTGAAAGCCCAGGAAGCAGGTCTCAGGTTAGATCCTGAACGTGATGTGGCTTACACTTTTTATTTTACTTTACTTCCCTCTTTAAAGACTTTATTATTTTTAAACTATTTGTTTCTTTCTATGGCTGTCTATACTCATTTTCTTGTCTTTCTTAAGCCCGCGCCATTTACATGCTGGAACCTGTTTAGAGGGTTTTTGTTGATGATGATGATGATGTTGTTGTTGTTTTATTTTGTTTTGTTTTGTTTTGTTTCTGTCTGGATCTGCCTTTACTGCATATCTTTAGTCTTTTTTTACGTGTGAGCCAACTTGAAATTGCTAAGCTGCAGCTGGGTCCGTCATGTGACTCCGTTGGCTGGCTCCGCCCACTTCTCCAGTTGTGAAAGCCAAGCCTAAGCCACAGACCGGCAGGTCAGAGGTGTGTTCGACCTGGAACCACATTCAACCCCCCAACTCTGGAAGGCCAATGCCCTGCACTGTGGCAGGCATTTTTCACTTAGTTTTTTGTTTCTACTTATAGTGAAAAAAAACCTGTGTAAATAAGTGCTCTGCTGTGCAGCAGGGTTTCTTAAAGGAGCCGTATCCTTTTTTTTTTTTTTTTTTCTTCAGCTTTCTCAGGCTCTAGGGATATTTGAGAGCCCCACATTGAGTGCCAAAATGTAGCTGGGTTTTTTTTTTTTTTTTTTTTTTTAATTCTTTGCTCTTTGGGGGCTTGCCATCCAGCTCCCAAATAAATACATGGAGACTTATTGTTTCTTATGAATGCCTGGCTTTAGCTTGGCTTGTTTCTAGCCAGCTTTTCTTAAATTAAATTATCCCTCTACCTCCTGCCTCTGGGCTTTTACCTTCCTATATTACCTTCCTTTCTTTTCTTCCTACATGGCTTTACTTCTACATTACTTGCTGTGTAGCTGGGTGGCTGGCCCCTGGAGTCCTCCCTCCTTCTCCTTGATCGTCAGTCTTCCCAGATTTCTCCTTCTATTTATTCTCTCTGCCTGTCAGCAGTCCCACCTACCCTTTTTCCTGCCTTGCTATTGGCCACTCAGCTCTTTATTAGACCAATCAGGTGTTTTAGGCAGGCAAAGTAACACAGTTTCACAGAGCTAAACAAATGCAACATAAAAGAATGCAACACATCTTTGCATCAATAAACAAATATTCCACAGCACAAATGAATGCAACACATCTTGAAATAATATTCCACAAGATCCAGCTCCAATAATCCAATTCCTGGTCCTAAGTATATTGTGTCTTCAGCAATCACCCTCAACCTCTGAGAGGCAACAAGGGCTACATCACTAGTCTATATTGCATTGGGAAATATCTGGACTATCCTGGCCAACGATTTGAAAGGTTTCTCGTGCCTGATACTAGGGCCTTTGTTCATCTATGGTCCTTATGGGGAGTATTGTCAGCCCAAGTTCATTAACTTCCTTTAAAGTGTGTGTGTGTGTGTGTGTGTGTGTGTGTGTGTGTGTGTGTACACATACAATTATATGTATTATGTATAAGTTTGGGGTAATTATAAAATATTATTCCTAGAGGCTTTTTCAAACAACCTTGGTGTGATTTGTCCCTTGTCCCTCCTTCTTCTACATTGACCTCCCTCTCTCCTCCCTAGCTGGAACCCCCTCTCCATTTCTTAGCTTCCTAATGAATATCTCCTGTATCTTCCTATCCCCTCTCAAGTACCCCACCATGATACCATCATATTTTCTTAGTTTCTGCAGCTACTCCACACTGTATACTCACACCTGAAGATTTGGAGCTGGAAACCACAGTTTTGAGGGACATTTAGGCTGTTTCGGTTTCCTGGATATTGTGAAGATGGCTGAGCAAGTAAGGGCCGGTGGAGTAGAATGTCAAGTCCTTTGGGCATATGTCAAAAAGTGGAATAGCTGGGTTATGTGGTAGAATTATTTTTGTTTTTTGAGGATTCTCCATATTAATTCCAAGGTTCACCAACATAATATGTGTAAGTACTTCAATATTTTCATTGCCAAATAATTTTGCACTGTATGGATACATTATACTTACTTATTTATTCATTTATTTGAACTGATTGCACATGGGATTATTACAAGCAATTCCTGTGAACATCCATGTGCAAGTTTTTGTGTGAACCAGTGTTTTCAGATTTCTTGGATACATGCCTAGGAATGAAATTGTTGAGTCATGTAATGATGCTAGTGTCTTAAGAAACTGTCAAACATTTTCCAAAACGGCTACACCATTTTACATTCCCACAAATAGTGAATTAAGCTTCTAATTGTCTGGGTCATTATATTTGTTATGGTCTTTATTTTAATCATCTTAGTGAATATGAATGGCATCTCATTGTAGCTTTTAATCTTCATTTCTCAATGGTGGATGATGTTGATCATCTTTTGTGTGCCTAAGGCTATTTATGTATCTTCCCTGGAGAAACATCTGCACAAATCCTCTCCTCAGTTTTTTTTAAAGTTATTTTTATTATTTTTGGTTTGTGTGGATATGTGAGGCCTGGGGGGTATATGCATATAAGTGCAAGTACCCAAGGAGGCCAGAGCTAACCTCCCCCTGGGGCTGGCATTGCAGACAGTTGTGAACCACTGGACAAGGGGCCAGGAACCAGCCTGGGATTTTACTACAAGAGTGTAAAGATACTCCTAACCACTGAGCAGTCTTTCCAGGCCCCTTCCCCCATTTTTTAATCAAGTTATTTTTTCATTTTATTATTAACTTATAAGACAGCATTGTGTATTCTGGACACAAATCTCTTCTAAGTTATGATTTTCAAATATATTCTACTCCTTGGATTGTCTTTTCACTTTATGGATAATGTTATTAGAAATTGGAAGTTGTTGGGCAGTAGTGGTGCACGCCTTTAATCCCAGCGCTTGGTAGGCAAAAGTAGGTAGCTCTGTGAGTTCAAGTCCAATCTGGTCTACAAAGCAAGTTCCAGGACAGCCAGGGCTACACAGAGAAACTATGTCTTGGGGGAAAAAAGATACATGGAAGTAAAAAATATAGAGATGTTTGCAACTATAAACTTTTTCCCTGACCCATTAGTTATTAAGGAATATATCACTTAACTTCTACATATTGTGAGTGTCTTTTTTTTCTGTCTTTTCAAATCATCAGCCTTCTTCATTTTTTTTATTTTTTATCTTAAAATTTAATTTAATTTTACATATCAGCCACGGATTCCCCTGTCCTCCCTCCTCCTACCCCCTCACACCCTCCCCCCAGCTCATCCCCCATTCCCATCTCCTCCAGGGCAAGGACTCCCCTGGGGATTCAGCTCAGCCTGGTAGATTCAGTTGAGGCAGGTCCAGTCCCCTCTTCCCTTCACCCAGGCTGAGCAAAGTGTCCCTGCATAGGCCCCAGGCTCCAAATAGCCAGCTCATGCACTAAGGACAGGTCCCAGTCCCACAGCCTGGGAGCCTCCCAAACAGTTCAAGCTAATCAACTATCTCACTTATCCAGAGGGCCTGATCCAGTTGGGGGCTCCTCAGCTATTGGTTCATAGTTCATGTGTTTCCACTAGTTTGGCTATTTGTTTCTGTGCTTTTTCCAATCATGGTCTCAACAATTCTTGCTCATATAATCCCTCCCGGAGCTCCACCTGGGGCCTGGCCTTGGATCTCTGCATCCACTTCCATCAGTCATTGGATGAGAGTTCTACCATGACAGTTAGGGTGTTTGGCCATCCTATCACCAGAATAGGTCAGTTCGGACTTTTTCTCAACCATTACCAGTAGTCTATTTTGGAGGTATCTTTGTGGATTTCTGGGGACCTCTCTAGCACTTTGCTTCTTCCAATACCCATGGGGTCTTCATTTATCATGGTCTTTCTTTTCTTGTTCTCCCTCTCTGTTCTTGATCCAGCTGGGATCTCCTGCTCCCCTAAGCTCTCTTTCCCTTGACATTTGCCCTTCATTACCCCCACTCACGCCCAGGTTGTTCATGTAGATCTCATCCATTTCTCTGTCGTTGGGCGATCCCTGTGTCTTTCTTAAGGTCCTCTTTACTAGATAGCCTCCCTGGAGTTGTGAGTAGCAGTCTAGTCATCCTTTGTTTTACATCTAGTATCCACCTACAAGTGAGTACATACCATGTTTGTCTTTCTGAGTCTGGGTTACCTCACTCAGGATGATTTTTTCTAGATCCATCCATTTGCCTGCAAACCTCATGATGTCATTGTTTTCTCTGCTGAGTAGTACTCCATTGTGTATGTGTACCACATTTTATTTACCCATTCTTCAGTTGAAGGGCATCTAGGTTGTTTCCAGGTTCTAACTATTACAAACAATGCTACTATGAACATAGCTGAACATGTGCCCTTGTGATATGATTGAGAATTTCTTGGGTATATGCCCAAGAGTGGTATAGCTGGGTCTTGGGAGAGATTGATTCCCAATTTTCTAAGAAAGCACCATATTGATTTCCAAAGTGGCTGTACAAGCTTGCATTCCCTCCAACAGTGGAGGAAAAATTGAAGAAGATGTCAGAAAATGGAAAGATCTCCCATGCTCATGGATAGGCAGGATTAACATAGTAAAAATGGCAATCTTACCAAAAGCAATCTACAGATTCAATGCAATCCCCATCAAAATATCAACAGAATTCTTCACAGACCTGGAAAGAACAATATTCAACTTCATATGGAAAAACAAAAAACCCAGGATAGTCAAAAGAATCCTGTACAATAAGACAACCTCTGGAGGCATCACGATCCCTGACCTCAAGCTCTACTATAGAGCTACAGTAATAAAAACAGCTTGGTACTGGCATAAAAACCGACACGTGGACCAATGGAATCAAATTGAAAACCCTGACATTAATCTGCACACCTATGAACATATAATTATTGTGAGTGTCTTAATTAGTGATTCTATCACTTCGATGAAACACCATGACCAAAAGGCAATTTGGAAGGAAAGGGGGCTTTGGGGCTTATACTTCCAAATCATAGAATTCATCATCAAAGGAAGTCAAGACAGAGACTTGAACAGGGCAGAATCCTGGAGGAAGAGCAGAAGCCATGGAGGGGTGCTGCTTACTGGCTTGCTCCCCGTGGTTTGCTCAGCCTGCTTTCTTACAGAACCCAGGACCACCAGCCCAAGGATGACACCACCCACAATGGGTTGGACCCTCTCCCATCAATCACTAATTTAAAAAATGGCCTACAGGTTGTTGTTTTTTTTTTTTACAGCCCAATCTTATGGAGGCATTTTCTAATTTATGTTCCCTCCAAAATATGACTTTAGCTTATGTCAAGCTGACATAAAACTATCTGGCACACTACTTCTGTCTTAGTCAGTGTTCTATTGCTGTGAAGAGAGACCATGACCATGGCAACTCTTATAAAGGAAAGCATTTAATTGGGGACTTGCTTACAGTTTCAGAGGTTTAGTCCACTATCATTGTGATGGGGAGCATGGCAGCACCGTAGGCAGACATGGTGCTGGAGAAGTAACTCAGAGTTCTATATCTGGATTCACAAGCAGCAGAAAGAACCAGAGCTTCTGGACCTGGCTTGGGCTTCTGAAACCTCAAAAGCCCACCCCCAGTGACTCACTTCCTCCAGCAAGAACACACCTCCTAATCCTTTCAAATAGTGTCATTCCCTGGTAACCAAGAACTCAAATCTACGAGCCCATTGGTGATCCCTGTCACATGCTAGTACCAGGGCCACAAAGGCAAGAGGATCAAACCTTCACTGTTATCCTTGGCTACATAGCAAGTTTGATGCCAGTCTGGGCTACATAAGATACTATCTTTAAAAAAAAAAAAAAAAGTAGGATGTAAAAGTTCCCAACTAGAACTGGGTATAGTGTTGCACACCTTTAATCCAGCATTCAAGACGCAGAAGCAAGTGGATCTCTGTTGCTGGAGGGCTTCTCTCCAGGTTCCCCAAGCCCCGCAGTCCCACAATCCACTTATAAAATAATCACTCAGATGCTTATATCACTTATAAACTGTTTGGCCATGGCAGGCTTCTTGCTAACTGTTCTTTTATCTTAAATTAACCCATTTTTATAAATCTATACCTTGCCACGTGGCTGGTGGCTTACCAGCGTCTTCACATGCTGCTTCTCCTGGCGGTGGCTGCAGTGTCTCCCCCCTCAGCCTTCTGCTTCCCAGAATTCTCCTCTCTCCTTGTCCCACCTACTTCCTGCCTGGCAACCTGCTTCCTGCCTGGTCACTGGCCATCAGTGTTTTATTTATATAGAGCAATATCCACAGCACTTCCCCTTTTTTTCTTTTTTTAAAAAGGAAGGTTTTAACTTTAACATGGTAAAATTACATATAACAAAACAATTACCGAGCAAGAATTATAGTTACAATATTAAAGAAGATGTCCTATCTATCTTATATTTGTGAGTTTAAGGCTTTATATCTAACTTATCTTTTATCATAACTGAGGAAATTACAACTATCTAGTTTTCAACCACATCAAAGACCTAAGAAGGAACATAATGGTATCTGAGAAATGGTAGATGGATGCAAGCAACTTTCGGGAATCTTGCAAAAGTAGACCAAGACAGCTGGCAGCCTGGACAGTCACCCTAATGTTTCTCAGCATTGTTGGTGCATTCAAATTGGCTACAGGCCTAGAGTATCTGACAGACCATTTTTAGAAGCAGGAATTCTGAGAGACCATCTTACCCTGTCTTGGCAGAGTACAGTGGTCGCTTTCCTTGTGTCCCACTTGTCCAGAAAGGACAGCATTATATTTGTACTGTCAGCCATCAAGGCAAGGGCAGTTCTTTGCCCAGTAGGCCATTTTGTGCCAAAAAGACAAACTTCCAAATGGAAAGTTTGGTCATGGCTTTATCAAAAGGCATCTTCTGAGGCCAGGACAATATGGCCCCATCCCTGAAGTGGCCTTCGCAATCCGGAAAAGGTACAGTGCCCTTTTCCTCAAAGGCAGCTTAACAGGCAGAGGGCCGATGGCTTCTGTTGTGCAATGGAACAACAGCTGAAAGCTCACGCCTCTCGATAGTAGACTGGCATTTAATAGAGGGATGTGGAGAAGAAGGGGATGCTGAGATGAAGCCATAAATACACAGCCAAGAAGAATGGACAGCTGAATTCAAAAACTGTCAACAATTTCCAGAATTTAAAATCCTGAATCATGACAGGACACTAATGGAATTCAGGTGTTTCTGATACATGGACTGCTCTCACCCAATGTGAGGTTGAACTGTTGACCTTGTGTACATCCTACTTCACAAATGAGTCTGTCAGATACGCTAAGCCTATCGGCTGAAGATGATGCCCCAACACTGCAGAGAAACCTCAGGTGACTGTCCAGGCAGCTGGCTGTTTCTGTCAACTCACAAATTTTTTGGAAGTTGCTTGCATGCACTTCCTGTTTTTATTTTTGTTAGCTAATATTATTTCCTTCTTGGGTCTCTGAGGGAGTTGAAGATTAGTTAGTTATGGTTGAAGATTAGTTAGTTATAGTTGAAAATTAATTAGGATAGAAAGTGCATTAGATACATCTTGGATTTACCAAAATAGGATAGATAATGGAATTATTTTCTCTGATTTGTCAAATACCTGTTTAGGTATTTATTACTTGTATATATTGTATATAGTTATTGTACTTTTGTATATAGTTTTTCTTTTGTTAGTTATAAACTTTTGCTTTTTTTCTTTTTATTAAAATAGAAAAGGGGAAATGTGGTGGTATTTTAATTGTACTGAAATGTGATTTTGATTGTATGTTAATAAATAAAGTTGCCCGGGGGTCAGAGCTATTAGAGCCATAGCAAGAGTGTGGCAGTGGTGGCACACGCCTTTAATCCCATAGATCTCTGTGTGTTCAGGGATACAGCCAGCATTGGAGACATATGCCTTTAAGACCTAGGGGGCTGTACATACAGACAGTGGCGAGGCAGTCACGTGTTTGGGTTTACAACCAATGAGAAGGCAGAATGACTATGAAATGACTTACACACAGGGAAATAGCTCTCTCTTGGGAAGCTGGGACACGGCAGGAGGAAGGGTGAGATTTTAGCTCTGAGCTCTGACCTCTCGGCTTTCTCTTTTACATTGGTTCTGTGTTTCTTATTTAATAAGACGGTTGGTTACATCTACAGATCTCTATGATTTCAAGGCCAGCCTGGTCTACAAAGTGAGTTCCAGGACAATGAAGTCCTGTCTAGAAAAAAGAAAAAGGCTGTTGGGTTGCCTATTTGTCTCTTTAGCTCTGTTGGGTTTTGCTTAATATATTTACGAGTCTGTTGTTAGGTGGCTGTACTAAGCAAAAACAATAACATGAACTCTGGTTTTTGTTTTTGGTTTTTTTTTCCTTTTCTTTTTTAACGTTTGGTGACAAAGCCTCACTATGTAGCTCTGGCTGGCCAGGAACTCACTATGTGCCCAGGCTAGCCTTGAACTTGTAGCCATCCTTCTGCCTCTGCCTCCTGAGTGTTGGAATGATGGGCATGCATCACCACTGTTTTTGGTTGTTTTTGCTCTTCTGGAGGCCCATCACCCAGCTCCCAAGTAAATCACACACAGAGGCGTATTCTTAATTATAAATGCCCAGCCTTAGCTTGACTTGTTTCTAGCCAGCGTTTCTTAACTTTAAATTATCCTGTTTACCTTTTGCCTCTGGGCTTTTTCCTTTTCTTACTTTTGTAATCTTACTTTCACTCCTGCTTTGTGGCTGGCTGTGTGGCTGTGTGGCTGTGTGGCTGTGTGGCTGTGGCTGTGTGGCTGTGTGGCTGTGTGGCTGGACCCATCTTTTTCTTGCTCTTCTCTTTCTTTTCTCCCAGATTTCTCCTATTTATTCTCTCTGCCTGCCAACCCCGCCTATCCTTTCTTCTGCCTTCCTATTGGCTGTTCAGCTCTTTGTTAGACCAATCAGGTGTGTTAGACAGACACAGTAACAAAACTTCACAGAGTTAAACAAATGCAACATAAAAGAATGCAACACAGCTTTGAATCATTAAAACAAATGTTCCACAGCATAAACAAATGTAGCACATCTTAAAATAATATTCTACAACATACCACCACACCTAGTTTAAGAAGAAAAAATTTAAATGATAATAGGTAGAGGTTTAGTTTATTCTGAAAAAAAGAAATGAAGATTAAAGCTTAAATAAATGAAATGATAAAAACAGAGAAAGTCAACAAAACAAAAGGTACTTCTTTGAGAAGATCAATAAAGTTAACTAAGTTATAGCTAAACTGACCAAAACTAACTAAAAGTGAGAACAAGAAAAAGAGTCAGATTACTAAAATCAGGAAATGAGAATTTTGAGGTAATAATATCTTCCTAGTAGCTCTGCCATCTGGGTTTGTGCAGGGACGCATCCCTCTGCCAAGCCTTCTGTAGGATCCACACTACTCTGTTTCTTCGTACCTCTTTAAATTTCTCATTGGAAACTAGGCGTGTTAAATAATGTAACTGCGAGTTCTAGAAACCAGGTTTTGCTGCTGCTGTTTGTTTTCGTGGTTGCAGCTGCTGTTGTATTTGTTGTCTGTCTTTCCTCAACTGATTTTGAAGTCTCTATCCTTTGCCATGTACAACCACTAAAAAGCCTCTGGCTAGCTTTGCAGTCAAATAACAAAACAGGGGTTTCCTTAGATCTCTCTACCTTCCTGGTAGATGCCCCACCCTTTGCTGAGGGTGCTGTACCTGTTGCCTTCAGTGCACTAGCAAGCTAGACCTCTGACCTAGAATCCACTTCCTGCTGGAGCAGCACCTTGGCCAGAAGGTGAGCAATGCACAACTGTATACGTGTGCCGCCACAAGGTCCCCAGGACTGAGTCAGAGCTGCTCAAAGGCCCCTCCGGACATCTCTAGATTTTCTTCATAAACTTGGACCAGTCTGTCTTTTGCTTCAGTGAACAGCACCACCGGAAAAATGGCAACTTTAAATTGCCGCTGACTTTTGGAGGTAACCAAATCAACACAAGCTCTGTGAATGAGGCTGTTCCAGCAATTGTCAAATAGGGACCCTTCTCTGAGGATGGGCTCTTTAAGAAGCATGACGCTGCTGACCGCCTGCAGGAGCGGCTGGTTTGAGAGCGGGTCTGAGGTTTCGAGGCTGGAAGTGGGAAAGGGCGAAAATGAGACTCCTTAAATACCACTACACCGGCTGCTCTTACAACACTCAGCCGTTGCTCTAGGAGACGGGCAGGGGGGATCCCTTTGTGGGTTGAGACATCTTAGGTTGATTGCTAGAGTTCTGAGAAACTTTGATGTTGACCATTTTTGCCAATGACTTCTTGCTTGACTCCGCCATGCAGGAAGTGCTTCCGGCCCGCTCTGCTGTTTCAATCACATTTCTTTACTAGTCCCCTGGGACTCAGGGAGAGAAATAACCCGACGTGAGAGTGCATATCGGAGCAGCAGCCGCTGTGGAACTGGAAGGACACTGCCCAAAGAAACTAAAAATTGAACTACACAAGGACCCAGCAATCTAACTTCTGGGCAATGCCTGGAGGAAAGGAAGTGGCTCCACATGAAGACACTTGCTCTCTAAACTTCACAGCAGCGTTTTTCGGGGCATGAAAACAAGTGTCCGTTAACCAGCAAACAGATAATGAAACTGCAATGTGTATATAAAATACAGTAAGATATTATATTACCCACCCCCATTTGACACACCATGGATAGGATCAGAAGACATCCACGTAAGTGAAATAGGTTACATAAGGATAAAAATTCTAGCTGGGCGTGGTGGTGGCTCACGCCTTTAATACCAGCACTTGGGAAGCAGAGGCAGGCACGTCTCTGAAAGTTTGAGACCAGCCTGGTCTACATGGTGAGTTCCAGGTCAGCCAGAGCTGTGTAGAGAGACCCTGTCTCAAAAAACAAATACATATATATACTGCATGGCCTCACTTCTGTGTGGAATCAAAAACTTTTTTCACAGGGATAGAGAATAAAACAGGGACTGGGGAAATGACTCAGTCAGTAAGGTGCCTACTGCCCAAGCGTGAAAGCCTGAACTTGGGTCTCCAGCTCCCATGTAAAAGCTGGGGGTAGGCACCTGTAACTCATCACAGGAAAGGGAGAGAATAGGCAAATCCCTGGAGATCAATAACCAGGCACCCTAACAGTGAGAGACACTGTCTCAAAAAATAACTTGAAGAGTGAGTGATAGAAGACAGTACCCAATACCGACGCATCCTCAACACAGCCATCTGCAGAAATGTGCGTGCACACACACACACACACACACACACACACACACACACACAACATTTGGGTGTTTATTTGTTTGTTTGTTTGTTGAAACAGGGTCTTACAGGGCTGGAGAGATGGCTCAGGGGTTAAGAGCACTGACTGCTCTTCCAGAGGTCCTGAGTTCAATTCCCAGCACCCACATGGTGGCTCACAACCATCTGTAGTGAGATCTGGTGCCCTCTTCTGTGTACATAATAAATAAATAAATCTTAAAAAAAGAAAGGAAGGAAGGAAGGAAGGAAGGAAGGAAGGAAGGAAGGAAGAAAGGAAAGGAAGGGAGGGAGGAAGGGAGAGAGAGAGAGAGAGAGAGAGAGAGAGAGAGAGAGAGAGAAAGAAAGAAAGAAAGAAAGAAAGAAAGAAAGAAAGAAAGAAAGAAAGAAAGAAAGAAAGAAAGAAAGAAAGAAAAGAAACAGGGTCTTACTGTGTAGCCCTAACCCGCCTAAGAACTTGCTCCATAAACCAAGTATGAGAGTTTGAATGTCATTGGCCCCCATAACCTCATAGAAAGTGGCACTATTAGGAGGTGTGGCTTGGTGGGAGGAAGTGTGTCACTGTGGGAGCGGGCTTTGAGGTTTCCTACGCTCAGAATACAGCCCAGTGAGTCAGTCGATTTCTGTTGCCTGCAAGATGCAGGACTCTCAGCTCCAGCACCACCTCGGCCTGCACTCCGCCATGCTCCCCGTCATGATGAGAATGGACTGAACCTCTGAAATTGTAAGCGAGCCACCCAAATTAAATGTTTTCTTTATAAGAGTTGCCATGGGGGCATAGTGTCTCTTCACAGCAGTAAAACCCTAAGACAGAAGTTGGTACTGGGAATGGGTTATTGCTGTGACAGGCCTGACCATGTGTTTGTCTGGAGATTTTTGGACTTTGGTACTTTGGGTTATGAAAGCAGCAGAATGCTTTAAAAACTGCTTAATGGGTCATAATAGTAGAAGCTTGGAAGACAGAGGTACTAGGAGTTATTTGAACTGTGGGAGGCTCACACAAGAGGTTTCAGTGGAGAAGAATTTTAGTATGTTGCCTAGAGATTGTTCTTGTGATATTTTGGTGAAGTAAGTGGCTGCCTTTTGCCCTTGTCCAAAGAGTCTGCCTGAGACTAAAGTGAAGAGTTTTGGATTAATTCCATTGACAGAGAAAATATCAAAACAGCCTAGTATAGACTCTGTCATGTGGGTATTAGTGGTAACTCTAATGAAGTTTTATAATGAAAAGGACCAAGCTGAGCATGGTAAATTACAAAAAAATAAATTTTGAGTAGAAAAAGAGCACCAGGGAGTGGAATGGAGCAAAATCCTGTGTTCAAGAAGATAAATGATTAAGAAATGGAATGAAGAGAGTGGTCACCTCAGGGCAAGATCCCACCTGGCTAAGTTTCCAAATTGTGAAAAGGAACTAAAGAAAAGTCTAGAGCCAGATGTGGTGGTGCACACCTTTAATCCCAGCACTTGGAAGGCAGAGGCTAGCAGATCCCTGAGTTCTATAGAGCAAGTTTCAGGACAGCCAAGCTTAGGCAGTGAAAGACAGAAAGCTGGTGAAGATGTCGTTAAATGAGGGGGTCATGTTCCAGCCCCAGTAAGCAGAAGAACTTGGCAGCTTCAGCCACATGGTTCTGGATTTAGAGTTATGGATAGAAAAAAGGAGTTGTGGAATAAGCCGGGCGGTGGTGGTGCACACCTTTAATCCCAGCACTTGGGAGGCAGAGCCAGGCGGATCTCTGTGAGTTCAAGGCCAGCCTGGGCTACAGAGTGAGTTACAGGAAAGGTGCAAAGCTACACAGAGAAACCCTGTCTCGAAAAACCAAAAAAAAAGAGAGAAAAAAAAAAAGAGAGAACCCAAGATGTTAGAGATGCCAGAGCCATGGGACACCTGCCGAGGAGAGCTGCTAACAGGGAGTGGAACCAGCCCAAGAAGAGAAGTGGGCTCCCATCAACAGAGCTGAATGAAGTTGGAGATGTGGAGAGCGTTTTGACATCAGACATGGAGATGCAGAGTTTGGAGTTTGCCCGGCTGGTTTTCGGTCTTGCTTTGGTCCAGTATTTCCACACTATGCTCCCTTCCCTGAATTTTGGAATGGTAATGTGTATCCTGAACCTTTATATGCTGGAAATATCTGCTTTTTCATTTTGATTTTTACAGGGTATTACAATTAAGAGATTGCATGAATTTCAGAAGAGACTTTGAGCTTTGAACTTTTAAACATTGTTGTGACTGTGATAGACTATGGGGACTCTTGAAGTTGAACCAAATGCATTTTGCATTATGATATTGTTACAAGCTTATGGGGCCAGGGAATGAAACGTGGTAGTTTGGATGTAACTGGCCCCCATAATCTCATAGGCAGGGGTACTGTTAGGAGGTGTGGCTTTGTTGGAGGAAGTGCATCACTGCGGGGGTGGGCTTTGAGGTCTCCTATGCTCAAGATGCCACCCAATGAGTCAACTTCCTGTTACCTGCAAGATGTAGCACTCTCAGCTCCAACACCACCTCCACCTGCACACTATCATGCTCCTCCTCATGATGGTAATGGGCTGAGCCTCTAAAACTGTAAGCGAGGCCCTTCAATTAAATGTTATGAAAGTTGCCATGGTCATAGTGTCTCTAACAAAGACACCAAGCTAACCACAAACTCACAGAAATCCACCTGCCTCTGCCACCCAAGTTCACTACCAACACTGGGCCCTCAAAACTTTTTTTTTTTTTAAACAGGGTCTCTCTTTGTAGTCCTGGCTGTCCTGGAGCTTACTATGTAGACCAGACCGGCCTTGAACTCACAGAGATTCTCCTGCCTCTGCCTCCCAAGTGCTGGGATTAAAGGCGTGCAACACCACATCCAGCCCTCAAAACTTTAAAATAGTGGTTACCCCAGTGGATTAGCAGGAAGAAACAGGGGATACGGATACGTAGGTCAAAGGCTACAAAGTAGCAGGCAAGTCTAGAGATCCAATATGCAACATGAAGACTATAGTTATAACCCACTGTATTCAAATGAATAGATTTTAGCCACTCTTGTGACTCCAAACGGAGAAACCCTGTGGAATGATGGGCATGCCAGCTTGCTTCAGTAGAGTAGCCGTTTTACTATCTAGATGTATCACATACCGTATGTTGTATACCTTACTTTACACAACAAAATTTACATCACCAATTAGAGAGACAGAGAACCCTAAAGGTTTCCGAGCATTCAGTCAGCCTCCATCAGACCCTGAGTGAAGAAGCCTTAGAATGTCCCTATCCATCTCCCCAGAGCCAGGGTACCAACGGCAGGGAAGTGCAGCAGCCCCTTCCTGAGGCCAGAGCGGAGTGGGTCAGTGGAGGACGAGGTGAGAGCCTCTTACGCTGCTGGTGAACTGGTACCTGAGTGTGTTGCTCACTGTGTCAGTGCAGTGCACACCTGTCTTGAAAGGGGGCACACAGATTTGTTTCAGAATGCGCAGAATCATGGGCAACATTGGAAACTGCCACAGCTGATTCACGTTCCGTCCATAAGCTGCTTGTGGCGGGCAGGCCAGTCAGACGCTGGAGAGGTAGAGAACTAAATATCTTCTTTTTTTCATGCTGTAGATATATTTAAAATGAAGAAATGGCCGCAAGAGGTCCCTCAGGAGTGTTGTACTTTTGATGTTTATTGCCAACCAAGCAAAAACAAATAATTTTGTTTAAACAAGTTTTTAGACAGGGTCTCACTATGTAACCCTGGCTGGCCTGGTATTAGCTACATAGACCAGGCTACCCTCAAACTCACAGAGATCCACCTGCCTCTTAAATGTTCTTATTATACGTGTACATGTGCATGTGCATGTGTGTGTGCATACACGCACACATGTGCCTGTGTGGGTGGGTGAATGCCACATGTGTGCAGATGCCCACAGAGACCAGAGGAGAGTGTCGGATCCCGTGGAGTTACCGATGGTTGTGGGCTGCCCTGCGTGCGTGCTGGGAACCAAACTGGAATCCTCTACTGAGCATTCTCTCCAGCTCCCCAACCAAAATTTGTTTTGTTTTGTTTTTTGAGATAAGGTCTCATTCTTTAGCCCAGGCTGGCCTGGAACTCTCTCCGTAGATCAGGCTGGCCTCTGCAGCCTGGGATGAGCATTAAAGGTGTGAGCCACCACACCCAGCCAAAATGTTTAATACAGCTGATATATGCGTGATGGTTAATCTTCATTACCAACTTCGTTGGATTTAAGATCTGTTGAAACACATCTCTAACATGTCTATGGGAAGGTTTTCCAGAAAAGTTTAACTAAAGAAGGAAGAGCCACCCTGAGTGTGGGTGGCATCATCCCATGGGCTGGGGAAAAGGAGAAAGGTCCTGAACACCAGCCTTCATCTCTGCTTCCTGACGGTGGACACCATGTGACCAGCTGCCTCCTGCTTCAAGTACCATGCCTTCCCTCATAAGGCCCTGAATCCTTTCGTTCTTAGACTGTGACCCAGAACCAATCCTTCCCTAAGCTGTTTTTGATGGACATTTTGTCACAATGAGAAAAATAACTAATACAAAAAATGCAAGGATAGTGTGCTCTGTTAATAGTAGCAGAGTTACTTGAGGCCCTTCCTGGACACAGGCCCAGGCCATCCTTCTCATGGCCTCTCCTTGCTTCCTCGCTGGAGAGTTCTCTGCTCCCCTATAAGAGGAAAAGAGTTAGAATTAAGGTAAATTAGCCTCATTCTTTCCTGCCAGGATAGTTTCAGCTCAATGGTTCGATGTTGGATCCTCCTACCGAACTCGTGGGGAAGTGTGCCCCTCCCCTGCCCTGTCTGTAACACACACACACACACACACACACACACACACACACACACACACACACCCTCCCCAGTTAGTGTCCTATTTCAGGCCTGGAGTAAGTTACCGCCTCACACTGCTCCTCTGGCCCGGGGAAACATTACAGAGCACTTCAAAATGAGACCGGAAGTTATGTCCTTCTCTCCATAACTCATTCTCTGCCTCTCTGCAAAGGAGCCCTTCCACATCCGGGTGTTTTATAGAGAGGGGGTTTCACACAGACCTTTTCTTTCTCTCAATCCACGTTCAAGCTCCAGATTTTGGCCAAGTCATACCAGAACTTTGTCCAGCTTTCATCGGATCCTAATGGGGGAGGAGCTATCTCCAGTTCCACATTTGACGCAGACCAAGCCACATGAGAAGCAAGTGCATGGCATCATAGCGTGGATTAATTTTTCACCCAAGTCAATAAAACTTAGTTTTATATTAAGAAACCATGTGTCATTCCCTTTTTTGTTTTTTCTCTGTGTAGCCTTGGCTGTCCTTGATCTCACTTTGTAGACCAGGCTGGCCTCAAACTCAGAGATCTACCTGCCTTTGCCTCCTGAGTGCTGGGATCAAAGGCCATGCGCCGCCACCACCGCCCAGCTCTAGAAATCCTGTATCATTCCTAATGTTAAGACTTGTACTCTATTCCTTTCAGGATACTAACTGTAATGTCATTGCACTGAGGAATCTTTGAGCTGGTTAGGGATTGTAGGTCTCTCGGGGCTTCCAAGCCACAGGTGCAAACTCCAATACTCTATCTCTCTATCTCTCTCTCTGACAAAAGAGAAAATAGGGTTAGAGCGTGTTCTAACACATCGTGCCGTAACTCATTTTTGCTTCGAATAATAAAACATCATCTTAGAACACAAAAGATCAGCAGGCAGGAGTCACACACTGCACACAAATGTACTTAACACAAGAAACACACAGGGTCCTGGGAGCCATAGGCTCTTCAGTCACTCTTCCTCATGCTCCCTGCGAGTGTCCTTATGACTGGAGGAAACTTAAAATCTAATGCAGGGCAGTTTAACATCCACCCTTTTGAAATGTGCAAGTATTGCCTTGAATTGCAAGAATGATATTTGCCCTAGCTGTTTACAGACCCTGACCTTTACCCTGGTCCTAAACCTTGCCCCATTCCTGATACTCTGACCCTCCAAGTGGAGAGCCCAGCCCCAGTCCCCGCCCCAAGTCCACACCTGCCTTATGAGATTTCTGGCCTGACCTGTGCTCACGGACCTCTCCCACCATTCCATCTAGGAGGTCCAGCTCCTTCAGATCCTAGCCTGCCTAATCTTGGCTGGATTTTACTTGAACCCCAAAGCTAAAAGGAGGGAGAGTATGAGGAACTGAGGGATGTTTCCACCTGAACAGCAAGAGGCAGTAGCAGAAGGCGTGAGCAGAGGCCATCACATGCATGGCTTAATGAGCAGCATCAAGGAGCTCAGGTCTTGTGTTAAAGACCGTGGGAATTCGGTAGAGAGTGGATAGAAGAGAGGGTGGTAGTGAAGAATTCGGTCACGAGACAAGAGACACAGCGTGCCAGCCAGGGGAGGGTCATGGTCTGGCAAGGTCACGCCAGGTCAATAGAGATGAAAGAAGTGTGTGATATTACCAAATCAGGAAACAGAGCTGACAGGGCTTAGGGACAGCTCACACATGCGGAACTGTGGGGGGGTGGGGGTAGAGAAAATATGAGTCCTGTCACCATTCCAAGGGTCAGGCTATAAGCGTGTGCTGTACTATACACAGTTTAAGCAGGACTGGGGTTAGAGCACAGGGTGTTGTGCATTCTAACTAAGCAAACAGTCTACAACTGAGCTACAGCCTCAGACCAGTACCGCGTATGAGCTTTATTTAATTTATTTTATTTAATTACGCCTCCGTTAAAAAGACAAAGCGGGCTGGCGAGATGACTCAGCCAGGAGAGGTTCCTGCCACCAAAACTGACAACCTGTGTTCGACACCCAGAACCACACCGTAGAAGAAAAGAGCTGACCCCCAACGAGCCGTCCTCTGACCGCCACCCGTGAACCTTGGCGTGTGCACGTGCGTGCGCGTGCGCACAAGCACACAAGATGTGGTGTTAAATTTTTTATTTTAAAAATGTAATAAAAAGTAAAGTTTGAGAAGGAGAAAGAGAAGATGTACAGGTGAAATGGCGCGATGTTCGGGGTGTGGCTGTGAAGTGCTGTCCTCCAGGTGAAATCACGCGATGTTCAGGGTGTGAAGTGCTGTCCTCCAGGCACGATGTAGCCATTGAGCTCCTGGTAGAGGCTGTGCATCTGTGGGGCAGATCTAAACAGGAAAGTTCTCTCTCTCGATTTTGCTGTTATTGTAAGACTATCTTTAAAAATAGTCTTTGTAGCCCAGCGTAGTGGTGCAGACTTTTAACCCCAGCACTCGGGAAGCAGAGGCAGGTGAAACTCTGAGTTCAAGGCCAGCCTGGTCTACAGAAAGAATTCCAGCACAGCCAGGACTACACAGAGAAACTCTATTTTTTCGTTTTTTGCTTTTTGTTTTTCGAGACAGGGTTTCTCTGTGTAGCTTTGCGCCTTTCCTGGGACTCACTTGGTAGCCCAGACTGGCCGCGAACTCACAGAGATCCGCCTGCCTCTGCCTCCCGAGTGCTGGGATTAAAGGCGTGCGCCACCACCACCCGGCTGCCAGAGAAACTCTAAATCAGAGAGAAAGAATTTAGTAAGGTGACCTCATAAAAATAGGTATACAGAAATCAATAGTGATAATAAAGGAAGCAACAATCAATTATACGAAACAAATAACAGAGATTTCTAATAAACAACAAAAAGATGACAAAGCCGGACATGGTGGCACATCCCCTTAATCCCAGCACTCAGGAGGCAGAGGTAGGCAGATCTCTAAGTTCAAGGCCAGCCTGGTCTACAGAGTGAGATCCAGGACAGCCAGGGCTACACAGAGAAACAAGGTCTGCATAGGTGCTCTGCATAAATGTGGCTGTTAGCTTGGTGTTCTTGTGGGTCTCCTAACTTTGGGAGTCGATGTGTCTCTGACTCTTTGTGCCGCTCTTGGGACTCTTTTCCTCCTGCTGGGTTGCCTTGTCTAGCCTTGCTCAGAGGGCTCTTGCCTTGCCTTATTGTATTTTGTTTTGTCATTTTTGGTTGCTGTCTCTTGGAGGTCTGCTCTTTTCTGATGGGAGATAGAAAGGGAGTGGATCCAGGGAAGAGGGGAGATGATAGGGGGAGCTGGGAGGGGCGGATGGAGGGGAAACTGTGGTTAGGATGCATTGTATGAAAGAAGAATCTATTTTCGATAATATATATACACATACATATATAAATTAAAAGACAGTGAAATAAGAGTAAACTTGCAAGATGTGGTGGTTTAAATGTAACTGACCCCCATAAGCTCATAGGGAGTGCCACCATTAGGAGGTGTGGCTTTGTTGGAGTAGGTGTGGCCTTATTGGAGGAAGTGTGTCACCGTGGGGGTGGGTTTTGAGGTCTCATATATGCTCAAGCCATGCCCAGTATCAGACCACTTCCTGTTGCCTGTGAGTCAAGATGAAAGGACTCTCAGCTCCAGCTCCAGCACCATGTCTCCCTGCACACCTCCATGTCGCACAATGATAATAACGGACTAAATCTCTGAAAATATAAGCATCCCAATTAAATGATTCTCCTTCATGAGAATGGTGTCTCTTCACAGCAATAGAAACCCTAACTAAGACCCAAGACATCCGATACTTATTGAGCATGTGTGTGTGAGAGAGAGATGGGGGGGGGGGCTCATGTAACCTAGACTGGACTGGAACTCACCACCTGGACAAGGCTGACTTTGAACTCCTGATCCTCCTGCCTCCTTCCCAAGCTCTAGGAGGAGAGGCGTGTATCACCTGGTTTCTTCAGTTCAAGGAACGGAGCCTCCCGCATGCCAAGAGAGCCCTCTACCCACTGAGCCCCGCCCACCTCCAATATGTATATCAACAGATTTTAAACCACTTGGTTTGGGACTGAGTTTATAACTCAGTGGTGGAGCCCTTGCCTAGCAACCCCCAGCCCAGCCCAGCCCAACAACAAAAAAGATAAAGAGAGAAAGAACCTGGTCACGGTGACATTGCTGTGCAGCCCGTGAGACTGTCCACAAGGAGTTACCAACTGACCCCCAGCACTGCACCATAGTGCGTACACACACTCAAGAGCATACATACAAACACATCATACATACATACCTATGTACATACATACATGAATACAATACATATGCATGTATATATACATACATAAATATAGTAAAGGAGTTTTTTTTTTATTCTAAGTGCCCCCTTTCAGTGCAGAGCCTCAAGCACAGCAGGCCAGCGCTCTCCTGCTGAGGCCTGTTTCCAACCCCAGAGCCTTTCTTCTGACCCCTAACCTCCCTCCTCCTCATGATCAATCAGGCCTAACCGTGTACATTGTGTGAGAGCTCTGAGGGAAAAGACTTCCCCAGTGGAAGAGTTACAGCTCTGAAGGGAAAGGAAGCCTGGCAGGCAGGCAGGAGCCAAGGAATACCGCAGGGTCACACAAGAAAAACCCAGGAGGGAAGAACCAGGGAGGGCGGCGGCCTCTGCTCAGGCAAGAAGCAGCGGAGAACCGGGCAGGAGATGGGGGTTATAAAGTTTCTTGGGGACTGAGCTTTCCAGGTTGGGGACTGGTGGGATTTCAGGTCTTGAGCTTGGGGTGAACCCAGGGATTGGTGGGTTTTCAAATCCAGAGCTTGGCCTCCCTGTCTAGAGGGGCCGGGACGGCCTTTGTGGCCGTTGGGGTCCTCAGGGGAGGGCCCGGGGCACCCAAGTGTCTCGAGGGCCTTACAGGCATGCCTGCTTGGCCACCATTTAGGGCAAAGGCATGCTGCTGATTGTAAAATCCGAGGGGGTGTGGTAGGGAATCCAAACGGAATTTCTGGGTTGCACAACCTGGACAGACCCGAAGACAATGAGTCAGCTTTGCCTCCAGCCTTCGATCTTTGTGAGGCCATTATCTGAAACACGTCCCCAGGCCCCCTTCCTCCCCTCCTCTGAGGCAAGTCAGCATGCTCCGCGCTATTCATCTGCCCATCACACGGTGACATAGGCACTGCCATGGTCCTTCACCCACACAAAACTTCTGAAGAGCCTGTGGGGCTCGTGTGATCCATGCTACTGGAAGAATTTCATACACACGCTCCACCCAGGAACGAGAATGACCGGGCAGGAGTCAGAGAGCAAAGTCCTGCCATGGGAGGACGGGAGACTTATATCTGCCAGACCAGGCAGAGGCAAAAAGCCAGTGTCCCGGGACGCACCAGCTAGAGCGGGCATCATGGATGTGCTGGTCCCGTTCCTGCAGCTGCTGGTGCTGCTCCTCACACTTCCGCTGCACCTGCTGGCTCTGCTGGGCTACTGGGAGCCCATGTGCAAAACCTACTTCCCCTACTTGATGGCCAAGTTAACAAAAAGCTCCAACAAAAAGATGGAAGGCAAGAAACGGGAGCTGTTTAGCCCGATAAATGATCTTAAGGGGACCTCCGGGAAAGTGGCCCTGCTGGAGCTGGGCTGCGGCACCGGGGCTAACTTCCAGTTCTACCCGCCCAACTGCAAGGTCACCTGCGTGGACCCGAACCCCAACTTCGAGAAGTTCCTCACAAAGAGCATGGCTGAGAACAGGCACCTCCAGTATGAGCGCTTCATCGTGGCTTATGGAGAGGACATGAAACAGCTGGCGGACAGCTCCATGGACGTGGTGGTCTGCACCCTGGTGCTGTGTTCTGTACAGAGCCCCAAAAAGGTCCTGCAGGAAATCCAGAGAGTCCTGAAGCCGGTGAGCAAAGTAGCAAGGGTGTGGGCCCCCCGGGGCAGGTGAGTCCCGCCTTGGCAGCTCCAGAGTTCAGGACCCCGGATGGGGAATCCCGGGAAGCTGATGTAGCCCACCCTCTGACAGCAGAATACGCCATCTGCTGTCGTATACGCTCTAGGACCTCAGGCCTGTTCTGGTGGAGAGCCGATCTGTGTGCTACGGGAACACAGGGGTGTGGGCTCAGAACAGTGGGGACGGAAGAAGACCGTGAGGTTTAAAATGGAGCGTTATGCTGCGGAGGAGGTGGGGGAACAAAAGGCTTGGAGTAGAAATGTCAGGGGGAGTAGAGTCTCTGAGAGGTTGAGCTGAGTGTGGAAAGAAAGGAATTTAGGGCAGTTTCCAAAGTTTCTGGCTCGCACCACCGAAGGGGGAGTGGATGAAATGGCCACTTGCTGGAAATGGCAAAACTCTGTTCTGAACGGGTTGGGTCTCGGGATCTGCTGAGACATCCATGCGGAGAAGCCACAGGGGTCGGTAGAAGTTCAGGAAGTCAGGACACGATGCGGCCTGGGGAAAAAGAGAGCTATGGCCAGTAGGACCTTTTAGTGGTAATTCAGTATGGGAGCGAATGAAACCCCTGGGAAGAGGACATGGGAGAAGGCGCTGGAGGAGGCCCTGCAGTAGCCAGAACCCTGGGGTGTCCTGGTTGTGCTGGACACCAGAGTCTCAGGAAAGGCTGGGATCGCGTCTCTATCTAGCAGGTGTGTCTACCCCACAGCCTGGTTAGCTTTGAAAGTGACCCAACACAAAACTATAAATGTGTTTAAAATACAGTGAGGCTTTTTTGGGGGTGCCTTTCGTAACTTAATCACAAAGTTCCTGAGGGTGAACATGGTAGACGACGAGTGTCATGTCACCGTGCTGCAAGGTCCCACGCCTGGAAGAACCCTCCGTGTCTCCTGTTCCCCACCACACGGTCCTCGTAGTCGTTCTGTGAAGATCTCTCACCAGTCATGGCCGCCCAGTTACCAGAAGCTCCTTACATGCATGCACTGTGAGGAGGGCAGGAGCCAGACGTACAGACCACATCAGGAGCCCTTTGTTCCCTACACTCTCAGGCCAGAAGCTCTTACCTCAGAGAGCTCTGACAAGCTGGGTCTGAGAGAAGGAAGGGGCCATGAGACCCAAAGAGCAACAGGGAGTAGCTAGGCGACCCTTAACTCCCTCCTTCCTCCCTCCCAGGGAGGACTGCTGTTCTTCTGGGAGCACGTGGCTGAGCCTCGGGGAAGCTGGGCCTTCCTGTGGCAGCGAGTTTTTGAGCCCACCTGGAAACACATCGGGGATGGCTGCCACCTCACCAGAGAGACCTGGAAGGACCTGGAGAAGGCAGGGTTCTCCGATGTCCAAATGGAACGGCAGCCCCCTCCCTTCAAGTGGCTACCCGTCGGGCCCCACATCATGGGAAAAGCTGTGAAATAAGCCTCCCCCAGGAGCCCATCTGCCCCCTCCCTGCCTGTAGTCAGAGTCACCCCGGGTGACCGGTACAGCCTCGGTCCCTCTTCCACAGTGAGGCTTCCTCCCTGCTCCCTCCAGAGGTATAAAACTATACAGCGCCATACTGTCAACTACAAAGCCCTGGACTTTGCCCACCCCCCTTCTAGGACCCCGCTTTTCCTTTGTTCCCGTGGTGAAGTTCTCACTGCTGTTCTTCTGAGGCGACACCCATGTGCCCCTTGGAACTAGCCACACCCCCAGGATGAGAGAACAGCACTCAATAAAACAACCAGAGTTTTTATTGTCAAATACTTTTTAATAAATAGACAAAAACCGCTAGGCTGGTAGAGCACGCTAAGGTCGGAGGACAGGGCGGGCTATGGAGGGAAGAGCCCCTGAGACAGTGACGCGATCTCCTCCCTGACCCTCTGTCTAAGGCACTTTGGGGAGACGTGCTATACAGGGCGGGTGAGAGAGGGAGACCAGGACCCCTACTGCCCACCCTGCACCTTCCAGCCGTGCCCCGCAGCCCATCCCTGATACGCCCCCTCGTCTCACAGCATTCTAAGGGGAAGTTGGAGGGGTGGTTCTCATGGTGGGAGAGGTCTGTGCCCCTGAGGAAGTAGAGCCAACAACCTACTCCACTATCCCCATCCCCAGGAGCCATCTTGGGGAAGGGTGAAAGGGACCCGCAAGCCAGGCCTGGAACAAGGGAAACTAGGCAGTGACGGGCACGGGGGTTCCATCGGGACCCAGATCGGGGTGCCAATCGGCATCCAGGATGGGGTGCGCATCAGAGCCCTCCCACTGGGAGTTGCCCCAGTTACTCCTCTGGATGGTGCCCGTCTTCTCCTCTTTGAACTGTTGTCGGTCTTCCCGGAGGATCTTCACTGCGTGGTACTGGGGCACAGTGGCCTCGGGGTGCTTTGCGCGCTTGAAGAATCCCAGCTGCAAGGACACCAAGGCAGACCATGAGAAGCCTGCGGGGCTGAGGCCCCTAGGAGCCCCTGGCCATGCCTGAGCTAGAAAGAGCCAGCTGAAACAAAAGTGAGGTGGGCTGGCCAAATTCCAGCACAGCGGGCAGCCCCCGGGGCTTGCTACCATCAGTACCAGGGTCCAAGGTTCTCACTCACAGCCAGAGGACCAGATGGAAACCAAAAGTGTAAAACCAAGGAGATCTCCCTTGGTCCCTGGAAGAGAGGCTGGAAGCTGAACATCAGGACCTCACAAGCTTTTCTCTCCCACCCAAGCTTCTCCCAGAACACAAGATCCAAGGGATAAAATAGTGTCCCAGACCTCTCGAACACCCAGAATGATGGCCGTCCAGCCTCGCAGACATACACCTGTGTGCTGGTACACTGAATAGCATCCCCTTAGGCCAGGGCTCTTGCTTCCATAATCTAACCCCCTCACCTACCACGGTCATGTTGGGCCTTGCACACTGAAATTCAGAACAGCCAAGACTCCTGCATGCTCAGACGGCACAGGATCTCCTTGCACAATCATCTTTGCACACTCATTCCCACATAAAAGGCATGCATGGAGCCCCTCATGCCCACATGCTGGTACTCCTGGCCCACTCACTCCCTGTGCATGCTGTGTATGCCCGCTCACACTTACCTCAAATATTCGGTCCCTCATTACCCTTATGCACACTCCCCTCTTTACCTTGCACATTCCTGACCCCCGCTCCCAATGCTGGATCTGTACTTAGACACACACATACACACGCAGATACACACGCATGTTTGCATACACACGTGCACACACAACAGTTACCCCACAGTCCCTGGACCCCCAACTTCCATGGCCGAGGGCTGCACGGCCAGATGGGCTCGGTGATAATTGGTTGGAAATGATGAGCTTGGACTGTTCCGACGGAAGAAGCCACACTGGGATATTGAGGGAGAAGGGGACAGAGGCAGAGGATGGGAAGGCTGAGGCGGGAGGAGGCCTTTATATCTGCCTGTCTCCCTTCTGTGGGAGTAGTGGATGAGACTGGTGTCCTGAGGCCAATCCTGAAGGCATTCACCATCCCTAAGACAACGGGGCAAGTTCTCCTCAACAGCACTGATGCCGCTCCAGCGCTGGTTCACTGGTGACGCACACTTGTCACAGCCGGTGGGCAGGGCAGTCTACAGAGCCCCAAGGATGTGCTCTGTTCTGCACAAGCCCCGCGTGTGGCATGTGGCTCAGGGGTGGGTCCTGGTGGGGCATGAGATCCCCTGCACCGACATGTGCATGTGTGTGCTTTTGTGTTGGGTCAACAGGATTCTGTCCCCGCTGCGCCGGAACAAGAACGGTTCCGTATGTGGCAGCTCCAGTCAGCTCCAAGCAGTTCCCTGGGGCTACTGCTCCTCGTTGCTGGCCTTGATCACAGTTTCCTTTGCTGCCACAACTCTGGTTAAATGGGACCACACTTTCTACTCCTGTGGTTTTATCCACCTTGGTTATTCTGGAAGTCTCACATGCCGCACCTCCCATCTACCCACATCCCTATCCTACACCACTTCACCATCTAAGGCCCAGCTCCAGGGAATCATCCTCCAAAGCCTGCCTTCCTCTGAGTTGCCACCATCTCAAATCAACACCTTCCTCTTGTCCTTAACTACAAGGCTCCCCCACTCCCACTAGACTACACAATCCTTGAGGACAAGATCCACACCGGAATCCGCTCTGAAAACATCCAGGGCAGATGGAGTTCCTGGGGCGTGCAGGGTAAGCGTTCAAGGCAGAGTTGCTGGATGAATGCATGTGTGGGTGAGGGGCTGACCCCCTTACTCTAGCTCCAGTTCACACTGGCTCCACCCCTCCCCAGGCCTCACCTTCCACAACAGCAGCACCAGCAGGGCCAGCACCAGCAGCCCAGCCAGCACTGCCAGGAGGATGACCCACCAGGGGATTCCTTCTGCAATCACGGCCACAGGGTCCAAGTACACCATCACTGGGATCTGAGAAACACGGAGTGAGCAGGGCAAAAGCTGGAGTGAGTGGGAAGGAGGAGAGCCCCACCCACCCATGCCCACCCCATCCTCCCGCCCTCCTGCCCGCCCGCCCACCGGCAGCTCACCATTGTGGAAGCGTCTCTGAGCAACAAGTTCTTGATAGAGGACTTCACTGTGATGTTGGCGCGGACGATCACTTCCAGGGACTTCACGGCCATGTACTCCTAAGGGATGGGGAAGGGGACGTCTAAATGCCCGTGTTCCCCTCAACCCTCTCCAGCCACTGAGATCACAGATGGGATGGCGCCAGTGCAGAGGGCGCTTCTGCCTGGCCTGGCTTTGGAGAGCGCTGCATTTGGAAGGGGAAGACGGAGCACCGAGGGGATTTTCGCCGAAGACACTGAGCCTGGAACTTCCGTGGTGCCCTCACCTCCAGAAAGGTGCTGTTCCAGAGGCGACCCCAGACATGCAGGACTGCGGCGCGGTCAAAGCTGTAGAGCGGGCAGCTGAACACCACACAATTAGCCGTGCCCTGGGCGCAGTCCTGGGGAGAAGGGTAGGCAGGACCCTGCGTCAACAGGCCCGCGAGTTGACCCTCTCTCCCGTGACCCTCATCTGACTTCAAACTCCTCTCCTCCAGGAAGTCTTCCCAAGCTAACCCTCTGGCCCAAAATAGCCGCCTACCTCAAATCTGAACTATTTGGCTTTGAAACACACTGGGAGAGGTCTTTCACTTCTAGCAACAGGCAGAGTGGCTTCCTGAGTTGATATCTACTCAACTTACTTTCTCAACTTATTTATCTTTTTTTTTATTTTTTTATTATTTATTTATTTATTTATTTTTTTTTTTTTTTTTTTTTTTTTTTTTTTGGTTTTTCAAGACAGGGTTTCTCTTTGTAGCTTTGCGCCTTTCCTGGAACTCACTTGGTAGCCCAGGCTGGCCTCGAACTCACAGAGATCCGACTGGCTCTGCCTCCCGAGTGCTGGGATTAAAGGCGTGCGCCACCACCTCCCCGCCCTGTCTCAATTTATTAAGCACCCAGTACCTACCTTAGTTAAGCTCCAAATCTCCTGCAAGGTACTTGCTTTTTGAGACAGAGTCTCCCTGTGTAGCCCAAACGAGCCTGAAGCTTACCCTTCTACCTTGACCTCTAAGTGCTAAGGCTGCTCTGGTGTGGGCCACTGTGCCTGGCATCAATGTCTTTCAAAAGAAGAAACTGAGTCTTAAGGAAGGCCACCAGCCTCCTTCAGGTCACAGAGCTAGCAAAGCTGTCCAGTGTTGCCAGACATGGTGGTGGCGCACGCCTTTAATACCAAATCGGGAGGCAGAGGCAAGAGGATCTCTGTGAGTTCGAGGCCAGCCTGGTCTACAGAGTGAGATCCAGGACAGCCTGGACTACGTAGTGAGACTCTGTCTCATCAAAAGAAAGGAAGAAAGAAAGAAGGAAAGAAAGACAAAAAGAAAAGGAAAAAAGAGGAAAGGAAACCAATCTAGTCAGTGGTGGAGCACAGATTTGTATTTGGCAAAGCCATGTTCCCACTCTAAACTCAAGCTCACTGCGGGAGAGGCTGCCTACGAGGTACTGGGGCCAGGAGACCCACACTGTCTTCCTTCTAAGCCTGACTTCAGCCCAGTTGCCTGGACGTTACCTTTAGTCATCCTTCACCACAACTGACACACATAAGAATGTCTTGAGAAGGGGGTGGGGGGGGGGTGTTAAAGGCGGAGACCCACAGAGACCGCTGACCCGAGCTCATAGGAGCTCACAAACTCTGGACCCACAGCTAGGGAGCCTGCATGGGACCGACCTAGGCCCTCTGCATGTGGGTGACAGCTGTGTAGCTTGTAGCTTGGTCTGTTTATGGGGCCTCTGGCAGTGGGACCGGGATCTGTCCCTGATGCACGAGCTGGCTTTTTGGAACCTATTCCCTACGGTGGGATGCGTCGCTCAGCCTTGATGCAGGGGGAGGAGCTTGGTCCTGCCTCAACTTGGTTGAGGTGCCATGCTTTGCTGACTCCCATGGGAGGCCTGCCCCTTTCTGAGGAGTGGATGGGGCGGGGGTAGAAAGGAGGTGGGGGGATGGAATGGGAGGAGAAGGGGGAGGGGAAACTGTGGTTGGTAGGTAAAATAAATTAATAATTTAAAAAAAGAGAATGGTTTGAGAGTGTTTGGAGTTTTTTAAAAAAAAATTGTCAGGCGGTGGTGACGCACGCCTTGAATCCCAGCACTGAGGAGGCAGAGGCAGGCAAATCTGTGAGTTCAAGCCAGGGCTACACAGAGAAACCCTATCTCAAAAAACATTTTATATATATATGATATTACATGAGATGAAATGAGCCAGGTACAGATAGAAAAATGTCACATGATCACCTCAATGTGGACTCTGAAAGATGGCACGGCACACATGTGATTTACATACATATATGCTGGCAAAACACATACACATAAAAATTTAAAAAATAATAAAATCATTTTTTTAAAAAAGCCAGGAAAAAAAAGTAAATAATAAATAGGTGCAGGCACAGGGGCATATGCCTATAATTCTAGCACCTGAGATGAAAGAAAAGGATTGCAGCTGGAGGGACACCAGGGCTGCAGAGTGTGACATCCCTTCCTCTCCCAAAAGAATGAGGAGCTGGGCCCCAGGTCAGCTGCAGAGTGTGCTTGTCTGACACAGACAAGGCCCTAGTTTGGTCTCCAACCCTGCTAAGTAAAGAGGGAACACAGTGTATTTTATGGAACGATGTGCTGCTTGGTTCTGAAATAAAAATAAACACAATTAATAAATAACTAGACACCGTGGCCCATGCTTGTAATCCTAACTCTGCAAAGGCTGAGGTAGGATCACTTTGAATTCAAGACTGTTTCTAAACTGGGTGGTGGTGACGCACGCCTTTAATCCCAGCACTCAGGGGCAGAGGCAGGCGGGTCTCTGTAAATTCGAGGCCAGCCTAGTCTACACAGAGAGTTCTGGGCCAAGCAGAGAAACCCTGTCTCCAAATAGAGAAAAAGAAAGAAAGAAAGAAAGAAAGAAAGAAAGAAAGAAAGAAGGAAGGAAGGAAGGAAGGAAGGAAGGAAGGAAGGAAGGAAGGAAGGAAGGAAGGAAGGAAGGAAGGAAGGAAAGAAAGGAAAACTCTGTTTCTAAATAAAGAAAGAAACTATGTCAAAGTCCTTGTTAAGCTGGGTGTTGGGGGCACACGCCTTTAATCCCAGCACTCAGGAGGCAAAGCCAGGCAGATCTCTGCGAGTTCAAGGCCAGCCTGGTCTCCAAAGCGAGTTCCAGGAAAGGTGCAAAGCTACACAGAGAAACCCTGTCTCGAAAAACCAAAAGGAAGAAGGAGGAGGAGGAGGAGGGGGAGGAGGCAAGAGGCTGACTCCACCCCAGCCCTTATAAAATGCAATGTTTTATGTAAATGAGCAGGATCGATGTTTGGCTACCTAGCCGTCCCTGGAGTGGACACTGGGACTTGCCAGGTCTGGGGTGTCAGGAGCTGCCTCCCTCCTCACAGGTACTGTCTCCCTGCAGCTGGGGTGCAAACTGTGGCCAGCGTGCCCCTGTCAGGCTGACCTCCAAGGACGCCCAGCTCCCCGACATTCTGTGCACCCGTGATGGCCACCTCCACCACACATGAACCCTCACTGTGGCTGTGCTGGGTCCTGCTGTGTAGTGGGTAGCCATTCCAGCTTTGATCTGGAAGTTCCAACCCCCACTGAGGCTTCGGTAACTGTCACGCCTACAAGGCGGGCCCGAGAGAGAGGACCCTGAAGACCCGAGATCCGGATGCGCCGGCTCTCTTGGTTCCTGGACCCTGGACGCTGGAGGTAGACCCAGCAGAGTTCTCCAGAGAACACCGACAGACTGTGCTACACCTTTCCCAGACCCTGTAAACTATCCCTTCACTTGTAAGTTACCCCCACAAAATAAACCTCCCTTTTAACTACGTGGAGTGGCCTTAACAATTTCACCAATACTGCTGCCCTCACCAGGGTGATGTTTCTCTTTCTCTCCGCGGAGGACACCGGCCACCAGGACGTGCTGGGCTCCAGCTTCTCCGGAGGCTCCTGCGGCTCCGGCTGCTCCAGCTCTCGCCGCTTCCTGTCCCTGCTGTCCACATCCTGGACGGGGAAGGGGGGCAGTGAGAGGCCCTCCAGACACTGCGACCCTCAGGTGGCATCTCCGCCCCGCCACCCTCACACACTCCCCCCTGCTACATGACATCCCTCCCATGATCCACCCGGCCCACCCTGCCTAAGCCTCACCAGGCGGAGGATGTTGGGTCTTGGAGAGCAGATCCCTTTCTTCCCGGGGCCCTGTCCGCCCTCCAGCTCCACCCGCATGGGGTACAACAGCCACTTCCCATTGGCGATCTCGTGGGGCCACATGATGTTGAGGAAGGCAGAGCCCAGAGTGTTGAGCGACTGGCCTTGATTGGAGACCTAGGGGCCCAAAGCAGCGGAAAGAAACGAAGCTCAGGTCCTGAGCGGACCCCATGTCACAGAGAGAGGGGCGAGGCTGATGTGGGGGACCTCGGGAAGCACAACATCATCAAAGCCGCACAATCTAGACCAGACTGGGCATCGTTCTCGCCTCATACCAAACCAGGACAAGCTGGACAGGTGTGGGGGGGTCTGGGACAAGCCAGGGCAAAGTATTAAGGAAAGCTATAGACTCTGCCCAAGATCCCACTCCAGCTGGGGCCCCAGGAGACTCATCCCTCTGAGTTCTTTTTTTTTTTAAGATTTATTTATTTATTATGTATACAGTGTTCTGCCTGCATGTATCTCTGCAGGCCAGAAGAGGGCGCCAGATCTCATTACAGATGGTTGTGAGCCACCATGTGGCTGCTGGGAATTGAACTCAGGACCTCTGGAAGAGCAGCCAGTGCTCTTGACCACTGAGCCATCTCTCCAGCCCCTCCTCTGAGTTCTTAATGCCCCCCAGACCTGCAGATGAGATGGCCTGTGCAGATGACTCACAGAGACCCCAGCACCAACACGGGCTTAGAGTCACGTCTGCCCAGTGCAGAGGCCTGGAACCCCAGGGCCGCCACCATGCCTCCATGTGAGAAAAGAGCCCATACCTTGAGGCATGTCTCAGCAGCCTCTTCTCTGAGGCCGCACAGCAGGATGCTTACCGTGACCTCGTACTTGACCTTGCTGCCCACATCCCTCTCTGACCGCATGGCACTCTCACCCTTCACCTCGCCGGAGAAGAAGAGTTGCTGGGGAGTGGCCACCCTGGTTGTGGGGAGATGAGAGTGGGGAATGAGGGGGCCTGGGAGCTCCAGCCAAATGGAGCCAAAAGGGTAAGGCAGAACCAAAGCCACGCACTGGGAGCGGCAGAGGGACCCACGCAAGCAACGCCTACCCTGAAATGGACAGCGGCAACTCAATGAAGACGTGAGCTCGAACAGAGACCGGGTGCAGCTCCTGCTCACTGATCCTGGTAAGCAAACATGGGAACGTGGGGGCAGTCGGCACAGGAACCGCCACGAGGCACGTGAAGCCTCTCTAAGTAACCCAACCTGCCCACCTCCGGTCTTACGTGGCCAACAGAAGCTCCACCTCCAGCTCTGTGGTCTCGATCGTGATTCCAGAGGTGCTGAGGATGAGGTAGAAAGTGACCTGCCAAGTGTGGAAAGGCAGGTGAGTCAGGGGAGATGGGTCTTAAGGACGGGCCACTCAGACAGAGAAACAGCTAGATATGCCAACCTGGGCACCTCTCTTCATAGGGTTCCCCAGCTCACACTCGACATGAGAGGCATTCTCATTGGACAGGCAGAGCGGCTTCTCCTGGATCAGGGAGGGAAGGACAGGTCAGTTTGGGTTACTGAATCCCTCAAGGTCTCATCTCACGTGAATACACAATGGAGTTTTACTCAGTCATAAAGAACAAAACTATGTCTGGGCAGTGGTGGTGGTGGTGGTGGTGGTGGTGGTGGTGGTGGTGGTGGTGGTGGTGGTGGTGGTAGTAGTAGTGGTGCACTCCTTTAATCCCAGCACTGGGAGGCAGAGCCAGGCGGATCTCTGTGAGTTCGAGGCCAGCCTGGGCTACAGAGTGAGTTCCAGGAAAGGTACCAAAGCTGCACAGAAAAACTCTGTCTCAGAAAAAAACAAAAACAAAAAAGGAACAAAACTATATCATATGCAGGAAAATGGGTGGACCTGAAGATCGCCACGTAAAACAAAACAAGCCAGACTCAGAAAGACAAACATCACACTTTCTCTCATATAAGAAATCTAGCCAGGTGGCAGTGGCACACTCCAGCCAGCCATATTAGAGATCCCTACATCCCAGCACTAGAGGCAGAGGCAGGTGGATCTCTGTGAGTTGGAGGCCAGCCTGGGCTACAGAGTGAGCTCCACCACCACGTCGGCCTGCAGGCCGCCATGCTTCCTGATATGATGATAATGGACTAAACCTTTGAACTTAAACAACCCCAGTTAAATGCTTTCCTTTATAAGAGTTGCCGTGGTCATGGTCTCTCTCCACAGCAATAGAAACCCCAACTATGACAGAGAGGAAGAGTATGGGAATGACTATGATGAGCTAAGCATAGTGACATATGGGTTTGAAAATATCATAAAGAGACCAATAACTACTGGGAAAAAAAAGGAAATAAAAATTAAAAGGAACCCACTATGTACTGTCCCAGGTTCTTACCACAGTGTCCAGGGCCCGGACACCTGAGTAGTGTAATGAGGCTGGTAGGGTGACCAGGAGCTGGGCTTCGTGGGCGTCATCGCCATCTGCCTGAGGCTGGGCCGGATCCGAGGGCAGGTTGGTGACCGTCAGCTCCAGGCCTATGAACGGCTGCCCACTCAGTGCAAACAGGGCCCTTGTTCCATCCACGTCCCTGGAGGACGGGACCCAGCTCAGTGTAGGACCTGAGCCTCCCAGCACCTCCCCGCTTCCAGCCCCCAGTCAAGTGCAGACTGTCACGCCAGGCCCCCAAACCACACACAAACCAAACCAAACAAACTCTTTCAATGCACCAATGCATCAGGAGACCTCCATTCTTACGCTAACTCCACCACTTTCTGTACCAACAGCGGCCTCTCTGGGCCTCTGATCTCCACCCACAACAGGGAGCCAATCATCCCTACCTCACAGAGGGGTGAACACTGTGATGGCGTGTCCATAAAACACACGGTATTATACAGACTAGGAACACTGTTCTCTGGCCAGGACCCTGTGGTCCCATCCCCCGGCCCTCACCTTGGTCTTCTGAATCAGAGCCCTTGTGTGACCCCTCTGAAGAGGCTTCCTGCATTTGCTGAGGCCTGGCCCTCTCCTCCCCGACACACACACACACACACACACACACACACACACACACACACACACACACACACACACGCTCTCCACCCTTCTCACATGGGCAGAGGCTGGAACTCGGTGTCGCTGGTCCGGGAACAGAATCGGGCCTGCACCAGCTGCAGGTTGCTCTGACAGATCTTATCTTCGCCACAGCCTTGCTTCAGGAAGTGGATCTGAGGAGAGTGTTCAGGAGATCATGTCTGAGGTCAAATGTGTCACCGAGGCATACGGTGCCTTAGAGACACATGAGATTAAACAACTCCGGGCTGGTCCATAGGCAGACCACATTCCCCAGTCCAGACTGTACACACTAGATTCCACACAGAGCCTGTGAAATACAGTGAAGGCTACCACCACTGGGGTGCCGAGAGAGAATCACGCAATGAGCCCTAGCTGCCCCTTCCAGCTGAATGGGAGAGAGGTGATTTGTCCATCTCAGCAGATGACGGGGCCTTGATTATCCCAGGACCCTGAGCGACGACAGGGAGTAAGGGAGCAGGAGCACTGTCCTCTTAGACTAGGAAGGAGCACACGGCCATCTGACCTTTGAGGTATTGCATCACCTACATTATACAGCATTTCACCGGACTCCATGTGTGGGAGGGCTTTGCAAGAGGCAAGTGGGAGGCACCAGGACCACTGGCCCTCCCAGCTCCACTTCCCCCATGCTCACCTCTGTCCTCTGGGTGCTGGGCTGGTGAGCATTGAGGATGGGAGCCACAGGGGGCAGCCCCTGGCCGGGAGCTTGTCGCCGTAACCGAGGGGTTTGGAGACTGTACAGCAGGGTCACCACAATGGCCCGAAGCTTGTCTTTGACATTTTCCTGGAAGGGAAAGATTGTTCCTCACTGGAACAACCGCAAGCCCCAGCCCTGACCGGGGGGCCCCCACCAGTACGCTGAAGACTCTCCTCAAGCTGGGAAAGGAATTGAGGGAGACAGAGACACAAGTGGGAAAGTCGTGAGGATGAGAAGAGAGACCACCGCAGGAAGGAGCTTTCCCTTAGGGTGAGGACCAGACTTCACCTCACAGATATGTGAAAGCAGCAGACAGTGGCCTATATAAAAAGTTCTAGGCCAGCCTGGGCTACATACAGGACACTCCATCTCGATAAAAAATAAATAAATAAATAACAGAAAATCAGGCAGAGAAGTAAAAGTAGGTAGAAAGGAGCTCAAAGGGGGGACTGCTTAATATCTAGATTTTTTTTAAAAAAAATGTGGAATTCTTCACAAATTTATGTGTCATCCTCAGGCAGAAGTCATGCTACCTTTCTCTGTCATTCCAATTTTAATATATATGCTGTCAGTGTGTGTGTGTGTGTGTGTGTGTGTGTGTGTGTGTGTATCTGTGTGGGGGTATAAACACATGAATGCAGGTATCCAAAGAAGCCAGAAGGGTGTCAGGTCTCCTGGAGCTGGAGTTGCAGGGCATTCCTGGCCCCCCAAGGTGGGTACTGGGACCCAAACCTGGGTCACCTGCAAGAGCAGGACGATCTCTTAGCTGCTGAGCATCTTTCTAGCCCCTGGGAGCCCAGAGCTTACAACAAGGTGTGAGTGCGGCCGGGAAGAGGCCAGGAAAAGGCATGTAATAATAACGGTGTCACTTAGAGACCAGAAGGCAGTGCTCACTTGCAGCTGGAACGTGCTGTCTCCACAGACCCGGTCACGCTGGTGCTTCAACAACACAGTGCCCGAGGACTGATGCTTGAGGTCATCCGGGCCTCGGCTCAGGAAGGTCACCCGTGGGACCTGACCCCGGAGCCTCCGGTCTGTGTCCCCATCTAAGATGTAATCCAGGGCTGTGGCATGGAGGGAGAAGAGCGAAGTCGGTGAGCTGAGGACCCTGTTCCCGGGGTGCCCTCCTCTCTACCCTGGAAGCCATCCGGGTGAGGACTCACCCACTGCAGGGTTGTAGCTTCTGGGCTCAGCAGTGTAGCTGAAACAGATCCTTACGTCCACGCTGCAGGGCAAATGGAGGCTCTTGAGCAAGCAAGACCCCAAACCCCCTTCTGCCACAGCCCAGACCCACACTAAGGAAGAGAGGCAGAGGAAGCAAGTGCGGCGTCCTCCCCCGCTCCCCCTTCTCGTCTCTCCTCACCAGACCAAGCGTCCATCAGCGCAGTTGGGCTGCTCCAGGTCGATGGCTCTCGGGGCAATGAAGATCTCTTGGGAGACGTGAAGAACAGGTCTGGCCCTGGGCACGGAGAGTTCATTGGGTAGGGAAGGAGAGGCTGTGAGGTTAGGCGCCCTCCGCAGGTTCCTAGTGAGACGGGAATGAAGTCGGAGCTACAGGAGGGTCGGACAGCCCGGCGGCCTACCTAAAGAGCGCAGCAGTATCAGCCAGGGAGCCCACGAGCAGGTCGGGGTAGTCGTTTCCGTCCACATCCAGGCCACCGGACAGGGAGTAACCAAAGCTCTTGATGCTCACAGCCTCACCCTCCAGCACCTGGAGACCAAAGAGTCAGCCTCCTCGAACCCCAGTTTTCCCAAGCCCCCCTCCCCTGCCCCCAGCAGCCCTTACTCCCCCCAGGATCATCCCCTCACATCCACGACTCCCCTCACCTGTGAAGGTTTGACAACCACCCCCAGGCTGCTTCCGTGGTAGATAAAGACTTTCCCATCTCCATCAAAGGGCGCTCCCACGGCAATATCTGGGGGGCATGAGAAGAAGCATCATGGGGCTGTGGAGGAGGATGGACAAGGGCCATACCCAGTTTCCCTCGTCCAAGTCCTGCAGGATACGTTTCCAGTTGCATTGAGGAACTGCACACATCATTTTTCAATCCTCGTGGCCGCTCCCTCCAGATATCACTAGCTCAGCTTGGCTGAGTCATAGTGGAAATCCACTCCACCCCTCCCCGCACTGAGCTTTCCCAATCCCAGTCACACCTGGGAAGCCATCTTGGTTGAGGTCCCCTAAGACAGCCAAGCTGATTCCAAACATGGAGTCGGGGGAGCCACAGATCCGGAGAGGAGGGACATCTGCCCAGTGGCCACCCTGGTTCATGTACACATACACAGCACCTCCCAGCTCTTCTTGGCGCTCAAAGAAGTAAGGGGCACCCACAATCAGGTCTGGCCAGCTGTGGAAGAGAGAGACAGTATGGGGCCCTCTAGACCAAGGGAGTCGGGACGAAGTGCAGAAGCCACTCCTGGACCCAGGGGCACACCCCTCTCGTTTCCTCTCACCCGTCATTGTTGAGATCAGCCACAGCCAGCGAGTAGCCAAAGCCGGAGGTCAAGCGCTCCCCAGACAAGACAACCTCGGGTATCAGGCGGCTGGCGCTATCCTTGCGCAGAATGACCACGGCCCCCTTGTGGTTGGCACGGGGAGCCCCAGCCACAAAACTCAGCTCTTCTGCACGCAAGAGACCCTTCCCAGAGTCGATGGAGAAACCTGGGTGAGGAGATCGGTTACTATGAGTGATTTCCCAAGAGCCGGAAGCCAGGTGAGTCCCCTGGAGCCACAAGAAAGAGAGAGTTGCTCCCCAGTCACCACCGCTATGTCTGGACTATTCCTCCTCACCCACCAGGGCCTAGAAATCCTGACAGCCCTCCTGGTCGGACACACGGGATGTGACATAGACTGGGTGGCTTGGTAAGAGGGCCTGGGCCGCAGCAACGGGAGCTGGGCCAGGGCTACCACCATTCATGCCCAGCCTGGGGAACTGGAGAGTGAGGGACGTCCTTTCACACCCCGGAGGCCCCTTGACATCCAATGCACCTTCTTTACCCCCATCATCCCTACCCTGCCAGGGAGAAAGTCTTTACATATATGGGAAGAAGACATGGCCACAAGGAAGAGCTTGCCTCACCCACATGTTTCCTGGACCACATTTCATCCTTGTTCGTATGCAGAAGAGGAGATGAACAGCTACGAGGGGACTCACCCACAAGGCTAGAGCTCCCTCCAACATCAGCCCATCACCCACCCCCAGAGGAAGTTCCCTAGAGGTCAAGACTGTCCTTCCAAGCAGGGTTAACCCTGGGCCCCTCACACCATCTGGGTATTCCTCCATGAAGGCCCGTGGCTCGCCGCCCTCAGGCCTGTCAATTGTACCTAATCCTCCCCTGCAGTTTGGGCCCAGCATGTATTTCCCTGGGCATATATATTGGGGGAGAGCCGGGAAGGAAAGGACACTCCCTGGGAGAGAAGCGGGAAGGCCAGGGCCACACCCCAGGGCCCAGGACGCAGGAGCTTACAAACCTAAATAACTATTCAAGGTCAAGTCTCCGGCTGGTCCTGTGAGCCGGTCAGCAGGGTCCAAAGTTTTATACACCAGCTGGTCAGGGTCTGAGCTATCAATGTTGGTCACAAAAAGCAACCCTGTGGGGGGGTGGGCAGGTCGGAGAGAAACACCAGGGGAAAGCCAGCAGGAGACGGGAACTCAGAGCAGGGAGCGAGAGACGGAGAGAAAGGCCAGAAGGCAAGAAGGAAAGGACAGGAAGAAAGTGAGCGAAACCAAGAAGCCGGACACAGAAGGACGGGAGCATGGAGAGAGAGGAAAAGAGAAAGGAGCAGAGAGTTAGAGTGGTTCTGGACCAGGGAGGGGGTCCCTACCAAAGTAGCTGTTGGCAGGGACCGGGATGAGGCTGGGGTCTTGCTCCTTCTCGCCCCCAGCCTCGTAGGGCCCGTCATCCAGGTCTGCCGGGTCCGACGAGCCCTGCACACAGAGCTCCACCCTGGCTGTGCCTGTAAGGACAGTCCTGTTAGTGCTCCAGGCGGGAGAGAGGCGCACCCCTCAGACCAGACACACACGGGAAGCCCCTCCCCTCCTCCTCGGCCCCTCCTCCTCGGCCCCGCCTCCACCACCTATCTCCCTAGCCCAAGCTTCTAGGGTCCCCGTCCCCCCCCACACACACACACACACACACACACACACACACGGCATCACACTCACCGAGTGTCAGTTCAGCCAGTGGAAGCGTGCAGAGACGGGAATGGCAGTGATGAGGCGTGGGCTGCTGCTGTGTTGGAGCATGCAGGCCCTGACCCAGCCGTGCATGTGGGAGCTCATGCCAACATGTAGATAAACACGCGGCCATGCGATGGAGAGGAGGGACCCCCGTTCATTTATGTGCCAGCAAGATGGGAGCGGAAGGCATGGCCGTGCCCCAGTTCAATACGCCAGTGAACTCGTGGTCATGCTTGGCCATGTGCTGCTGGCAATCCCATCTCTGCGGTAAGAGGAGGTTTTGGTCTCCTCCTCCTCCACCCTCCCCCCGTGAATGACTCACCCTTCCAGTTATAGGTTCCTGGAGCCCCAAAGACGAGGTAGTGTCTGTCGGGAGAGAAGGTGGCAGCCGTGCCCTGCTGGCAGAACCCAAACTGTTCGTGGCCCTGGGGGCGCCCCTCACAGAACTTCCACTCCCCGCCATCCAACTCATCGCGGATGGCCAGGTCCTGGCTTAACACAAAGCAGCGGCCAATCACATCCCGAGTCTCCAGGATCTGGTCCACCCTCTGTCGAGACTCATATCGGTGCGCACAGGTCTGTGAGAGAATGGGAGGTCAGGTCATTCCCCTGTGTTTACCAGGGACCGACATGCTGCTCAAATGTATGTAGACTTTTGGCAGACACACTCGCACGCGCGCGCGTACACACACGCATACACACACACACACACACACACACACACACACGCATGCACACACATACACACACACTCTCACACACGCATACACACACACACACACACGCACGCACGCACACACACTCGCGCACACACATGCACACACACATACACATGCGCACACGCACACACACACCCGTGCACGTGCATACAACCCTATGCTATCACTTGAACATCATCACCCAGCCGCTGTGAGGTACTTATCCAGTATCCCACGTTAGCCACTTGAAGAAAGATGGCTTTGTCCTGCATTCTACCTGGATACTCAAAGACACGTAGGTAACAGCACATAGAACATGTGCATCCCTGATCGTGTGACAACCTTGAACCATGCTGTTGGTGTGTGTGTGTGTGTGTGTGTGTGTGTGTGTGTGTGTGTGCTCATGCAGATATGTGCAGGTGAACATGCATGCAGTATTAGTGCACATACACGTGTCAGGTGCACGTGAAGATTAGGGGTCAGCCTTGGGTGTCATTCTTCAGGAGCTGTTCACTTTGTTTTTTGAGGACAGAGTCTCTCACCGGGACCAGGGCCCTTCCAATTGGGCTAGATTGGCTGGCCAGTCAGCCCAGGGGATCCTCCTGTCTCTGCCTCCCTGATGCAGGGGTTATAAGCACAACCTCCAAACGTTGCTTGCTGTGGGATGGTCTGTATGTCAAATTACTCTGATTGGTCAGTAAATAAAACACTCATTGGCCAGTGGCTAGGCAGGAAGTATAGGCGGGACTAACAAAGAGGAGAAAAGAAAGAACAGGAAGGCAGAAGGAGTCACTGCCTGCAGCAGCCGCCAGGACAAGAAAGATGTAAAGTACCGGTAAGCCACGAGCCACGTGGCAAGGTATGGATTTATGGAAATGGGTTAATTTAAGCTGTAAGAACAGTTAGCAAGAAGCCATACAGTTTGTAGGCAATATAAGTCTCTGTGTTTACTTGGTCGGGTCTGAGCGGCTGTGGGACTGGCGGGTGACAGAGATTTGTCCTGACTGTGGGCAAGGCAGGAAAACTCAAGCTACAATTGCTTCTCTGATGCTGATTCTGGGAATCCAGCTCAGACGCTCAGGCTTGCAAAGCAAGCAGTCTACTGAGCCCTCTTCCCAGTCCCTGTCCCCAGACCTCCTAAGTGACATCACCTCCAAAAAGAACAACACCCTAATATCTGTTCTCCGGGTATTCTCAAAAGCGTGGCTCAGCACACCATGTTTCAGCAGTCCTTTTTCTCTACTCTTCCTTTGGACTTACGGACTAGAAACCAGACCGCTTAGTTAACATTGGTTACAGTCCACGTCAGGGTGACTTCTATTGATAATTGTGTTTCTGTGTCCGTGAGTGAGAGACACTCACAGAAAAGGAAGAGAACTGTCGTAACTAAAAGGCATGGTGCCACAGGACTTAGATCACAGCACTCAGGAAGCAGAGACAGGAGGATTTCTTTGAGTCCCAGGCCAGCCGGGGCTACATAGTGAGACTCTATCTAAAAAAACAAAGCAAGAATTTCCATAGCTGTCTGAGAGCCGAGGCCTCCGGTATCTTCACACATCCACTCTCAGAAACTATCGTGACGCCTGAAACTACGGGAAAATTCACAGGAAGAATCTGACAGATGCATGGATGGATAGACGGATGGATGTTTTACAACACGTTATATACAGTAAGGAAAGGGGCTGTCTCTTACACTTTTGTGTATCGCCCAACGGCTCTAGGAATCATTCCATGTGCCCAGCTTGTATTCTGTAGGTGCACCTGTGCGCACACAATGTACACACATCACACCTGTGTGCACACAATGTACATGCATCACACCTGTGAGCACACAATGTACACTCATCACACCTGTGTGCACACAATGTACACACATCACACCTGTGTGCACACAATGTACATGCATCACACCTGTGAGCACACAATGTACACTCATCACACCTGTGTGCACACAATGTACACTCATCACACCTGTGTGCACACAATGTACACACATCACACCTGTGCGCACACAATGTACACACATCACACCTCTATGCACACAATGTACACACATCACACCTGTGTGCACACAATGTACACGCATCACACCTCTATGCACACAATGTACACGCATCACACCCGTGCGCACACAATATACACACATCACACCTGTGTGCACACAATGTACACACATCACACCTGTGTGCACACAATATACACACATCACGCCTGTGTGCACACAATGTACACGCATCACGCCTGTGTGCACACAATGTACACTCATCACACCTGTGTGCACACAATGTACATACCTCACACCTGTGTGCACACAATGTACACACATCACACCTGTGTGCACACAATGTAAACTCATCACACCTGTGCGCACACAATGTACACGCATCACACCTGTGTGCACACAATGTACACTCATCACACCTGTGTGCACACAATGTACATACCTCACACCTGTGTGCACACAATGTACACACATCACACCTGTGTGCATACAATGTAAACTCATCACACCTGTGCGCACACAATGTACACGCATCACACCTGTGTGCACACAATGTACACGCATCACACCTGTGTGCACACAATGTACACGCATCACCGTAACCTCTGTGCTGTCACAGGAAGTAGTACTCACGACAATCTTGCCCCCGGGTCCCTGGCTCCGAACGCTGACTCCCAGCCACTGGTTCTCCTTGCTTTCCTTGTACACATTAGCTGAAGCAAGACACTGGGTATCAGGGAGGGAACAGGAGACCAAGTCCTGCCCTCTCCTCTTCACAGGCTGCCCCCCCACTCCACCTCCCAAGGCCACACCTCCCTGGTCGATGTCCACTCTGTAGCAGTCTGTCTCCTCTAGGCTCAGGGGACAAGCAAAGAGGCCTCCAGTGCGGTTTGCTTGCTGCCCAGGAAGAGCCAGGGCCTGGGGAGCACCCACCAGCAGCCTGTAGGGTGGGACAAGGGCTAGATTCAGAGGCTGGGGTGCTCCAACCACCCCAGAGCTTCCCTGGACCCAACTCCTCAGTGCCAAGCAGAGTGTTCAAGTACTAAAGAGGAAAAAAAAAAAAAAGAGTCATTTTTCTCAAATTCTGGCAAGGATGTGTTGAAAGACCATGCCACATATGTACTTACCCTACATAAAAGACCAACAGAAAGAAGGGATATACACATGTAAATGCACATGCCAGTCAGAGCAGCCTGCCAGCGTTGCCAGCCTAAGAGAACTGCCCGTCCCCAGCACCTGTTCCCGACAAGCTTCCCCACCCCCTGCTTGGCCCCAGCCTCAGACTCTGGCCTCCTCCCTAGCCCTAGTCCAGTTGAAACCCCGCCAGAGACGGCAAGAATGCCTGGAGGAGCAAGGGCAACAGGCGCACAGACGAGCACCACAATAGCTCAGGGACAGCCTCAGAGGCCAGGCAGGAGGCTAGACGTGGGCCTGCTTCCCCTGCCCACGTGTCCAGCAAAGACCCTACCCACTGGGAGCCCTGCAAGCCCCAGACTCAGTCACGCCCACTGGTGTGGACGTAGGAAAGGTTTCCCGTAGCCTCTAACCCCACCCGGTTTCCTCCCCACGTCCCCACTCCCTTCCCTGGCCCACCTTTGCCCCCCACCTCCACAGCCTCCTCTTCTCCTCCCCCTCCACCCCTACCCAGTCTTCTCTCTCTCACTACCCCCTCAGCCTTTCTCTGAGTTACAACTTTCTTGGCAGAACAACTTTCCATGATTACAGCCAAAGCATCTTCCCCAGGGGGGGACTGTGCTGGGAATGGAGGCTGTCTGGGTCCCCCAGGACTGGACCCCGAAGCCAGGAGTGACCGGGACGTGGGATGAAGTAACTGATACCCAGATGGCGACCTTCTCTCTTCAGGAAAGGATGCAGAGCGGTAGGCAGCAGGACAAGTCCCAAGTCCTCGCTCCCACACTCTTCCACGTCCCATCCCGGGGGTAAAGCCGGGCACAACTGTCGGGCAGTATTACCGACAGGCATCTGTGGGGCACTGAGCCAAACCCTTAGGATGCGGGGAAAGGTTCCCACAACGCCTGCCTCTCAGCAGCTGCCATGGCATATCTGAGCGGGGCGTCAAGCAGGGCCGGAGCACGCAGCTGGAAAGACAGCTCAGCAGTCAAGATGACTGGCTGCTCTTGCAGAGGACCTGGGTTCCATTCCCCACACCCACACCAGGTGGTGCACGACTGTCTGTAGTTCCCACTCCAGAGGACCCAGTGACCTCTATGGGCATCCATACTCACGTGGTGTACATACATTTATGTAGGCACAGGGAACACACATAAACATTGAATAAATTAAAAATTAAAAATAAATCTTTTAAGAGGTGGGATGAGGCATTGGAAGGATAGCTTAACAGTCAGGGGCACTTGCTGCTGCAGCAGAAGATCTGAGTTCTGTTCTCGGCACCCACAAGGCAGCTCACAACCATACTTAACTCCAGCTCCAGGGGATCTGATATCTTCTGGCCTTTGGCATGCACCAAGCATGCAAGCAGTGCACATACATACACACAGGCAAAATATGCATATATATGTATATATATAATTATATATATATATATATAAACAAGAACCTTTTAAAATGGAGGAAGCAGGAAGGAAGAGGACATATATCATCATTCATCTCACCGCTGCTTACTGATACCCCATTATACACCAAGCCCTGGGTCAGGCACTGATTGGTAAGACGGCATAGCACCTAGGATAGGCCAGGCCCCGGGCTGGACACAGAGGTTGCCGGAATTAACCTTTACCACTCTCCACTTGGATTCCTAAGAGACGAGCCACACGCATTATCCCACTTGATCTCACAGTCCTGTAAGATAAGGACTCTTATCTTCCAGATGAGCAAACTCATTCAAATGCCTCAAGCAGCCTGCCCACATTTAGATCCTCATCTGCCTAATTACTTGGTCAGTCCACTCATTGCCTGGCCTGTTTTCAGAAGGCTGAAACCACTCCAGAAGAGGAAGGGGAGCGAAAAATGACACCCTAGGAAATCTAGGTGATGGTGCCCTGGGATAACAAACTCCGGCTTTCGCACAAGTCTGAAATGCCTCAACCTGCAAACGCTGAGGGTGTCGTCTGCTACACCGACCGGGGTTGTCTAGTGTCTTGGTGCGTGCCCCCATAGGAAGTGCCAGGACCCGTTTACTGGGCTCACACCTTTTGTGGACTCACAGAGACACCCAGCGCCTCCCCTGCTCAGTGTGAGGGTTCAGTGTTCACATCTCCCCCCAAGGTCAAGGTCAAGAAGGTCAAGGGCAGGAAGGAGGGAAGAGGCTCACGTGGACAGAAGCTAAGTGCCCAACCCTACTCCTGGAAGGAAGAACCCAGCCAGCTCCTCCTAGAAGAAGAGCACCCCTTCACCTCTGCTCCAGCCACACTCTCCTTCCTGGCTTCATCCCAGGAGCCCAACCGCCCCGGGCCTTCAGACGGAACAGTAGTCACAGCCCCAGCTACTGCGAGGGGTGGGGTTGGGGGTGGTGTTGGCTGCTGGGTACAGAGCAAGCCCCGGGGGCCCAGTGAGAAGCACACGACTGCTGTGTCCTACCGAGCTCCAGCCCCGGGCCCAGCCCTGCCCTGACCCTCTGGGAAAGCCGCATGGCCAGGAAGGCTCGCTCAGCCCGGGGCCCCCGTCAGCCAAGCCTCTGGATCCAGCATGCTGTGATGCTGTTGTTCTCAAGCTCTCTGAATCCCAACACGCGGGCTCCATCCGGCGCGACGAGCGCTTTTCACAGCACTCACTACAGGCCTTGTGCTATTCTAAATATTTCACATACATGAAGGACTCGTACCCCCCCTCCCCCAAGCAACCCCATGTGATGGCGATGTGATGGTGATGCTGTTTGCCTCCGTTTCACAGTTGGTGGGAATAAATGAGGCGACAAATACGGAGCAGAGCAAGGTTAGACTTCATATCTCTAGGTTAGATTGAACACAAAGGAGGTCTTCTCTCCGGGGTTACGGAGGGACTGGGCAAGGCAGCGGCTTATCCATGGCCCCCAGTCAGCAGAACGCCCCCTGCTGGAGCACATTGGAGCCAGACCGTCAGGCCCCTCTGGGAATGCCCCCGACTTGGCTCTGAGAGACAGAATCGGGGGGCCACCTTCAGAGAAAGGGAAAATGACAACAGACCGAGCTATTAAAAATAACCTAGAATTTGCCTGGAAATAACTCTGAGAGAGTTCAGCATGTCCTAAAAAGGCCTCCGGGCCTGGAACTCTAACAGATGGGGGAAGGTGGGAGGGGAGAGGGATGAAGAGGAGCTTGCGGCTGGCTTGGGACATCAGTTGGTTTCTATCTTTCCCGAAGGTTTAGAGAGTGCACCCTTCTCCCGGGTGACAGGGATAATGGAAGGAGGAACATGAAGG